>NC_142168.1:69362083-69442392 GCF_029865625.1 Vigna umbellata
ATCATCATTGTTAATGCCACTCTCTAATGTACCATTCTAGATGGCTTCTCCCTAATCAAATAGTTCATACAATTCCTAGCATTCCTAATGATTAGTTCATGAGTGCAGGAGCTTAAGGCAACCAATATAATGTTGTCAGTAAAATATTGGGAGAAATTCCCCGGATCTAGATTTCCCCGTACGTGTCCGTATCAACAAAACCAATAATCATGCATTAGAATGAGTTAAACAATGCAAGCATTGAGCAAAGAGGAAAAACCCTAACTAATGATGAAAAGAAAGCATATGTCTTAATTCAAAGATGTATTCAACAAATCCATATATGAGAGCTTCAAGAGATTACATTGATTCCTCAACAAACATACAAGGTTTAGTTCACCATATTCATGGTGAACCTAGATGAAAGTATGAAAGAATAAACCCAATAAAGGTGAAGAGGTAGCCTGAGCATCCAAGATCCTCCTTCAAAGGGGTGAAAGAGAGAGTGTTTGCCTCGTTTCTGCCAAAGATGCCTAACTAAAGGACGTGCAAGCCCTTATATACTAATCTAGAGTTACAAAAGATTACAAAAGTCCAAGCCCAAAAAGTGCCGCTCAGCGCCATTTACCGCTCAGCGGTGGTTACGCGTCTTCTTTCTTCCCCTCAGCGGCCATTTGCCCCTCAGCGGTTCCAACGCCACCTCTTGAGTGCCGCTCAGCGGTAGTTTGCCGCTGAGCGGTGCCTTCGACTTCTCCTTTTTGCACTCTTTCTTGTCTTTTCTAATGTCCTCTCTCTTCTTCACTTCTTTCACCAAATTCACCTCAAAACCTGCACAAAAACACTTAAATCAAGCATAAACCTGTCCAGCTCTCTTATTTCTGAAAATATAAACAAAATGCATGATTTCAAGCTAGTTTCTAAGTCTAAAGGTTGCTTTTAGTATCACTTTTAAGCATGAAATAACAGTTTTTCAAAATGTTATCAACTATACCTTCATTTACATCAATAATAGCTCTGGCCGTTTCATAAACGGTCTTCCAAGTATGATAGGTATCTTCTCTGTCTCCATCTTCATCACCACAAAGTCTGCCAAGAACTGAAGTTGCCAACACAAACTATAATGTCCTCTACAATCCCACATGGCTCCTTTGAAGAATCCATCGGCCATTACTATTTTAACCTTTGCAGGTTTCACTTTAACATTGCCGATTTGCTCCAGTAAAGAATAAGTATCAAGTTAACACTTGAACCTAAATCAAGGAAGCTTTCTTTACCTTTTTCTTCCCTATGGTACAAGGGATAGAAAAACTGCCTGGATCTGATGCTTTAGGAGGGAATGACTCTTTTTTAACAGTTATACACTCTTTTGCCTCATCATCTCTACGTCTCTCTTTGTAGAGATTTCTTCATCAGATTTTGTGTAAACTGCGATTTGCTGTAGAATCTGTTCCAAGGTGCTTCATTATCCACCATTGAATAATTCTGTAAAGTCCATTTGTTTCCCTTGATGGATTGGAAAAGGAAAAGTACTTTTGCTCTCTATGTCTCTTCTCTGCTGTATCTAACTCAACTTATCATCATGACACTCTTTACCAACTTGCACTCTTCTCTGGGGTTAACCTCAGTATTAGCCCCAAAATTTCTATTGGCCTTTCTTCCAATTGCTGGTAACTCGACCTTTTGAATCTCCAAGTTCTTATAGCCCTTCAGTGTGCTCTTTTGAGAAGATTCAGTTTTTGTATATTGCTGAAGAGTTTCTTCCAACCTTGTTTGATCTTTCATTAAGCATAGATAACTGTTGCCAAAAGGTTGGTTGCTGCTGCTGCTTTATATATGACTAGCTTGCCCAGTTTGTCCTTGACCAAGCTTGGGTGTGGTTTTCCACCCTTGATTGTAATTCCTTGGCGGATGAAATTGATTGGCCATGAAATTAACGTCCTCTACAGCTTCAACTGGAAAGGCACATTGACCATTGATATGGTCACCTCCACATAATTCGCACAATTGGGTTTGTACCTGTGCAGCAGTTTTACTCTTTAGGTAATTGTGCAAGAGTTTTAGTCAGAGTTTCCAGCTGTTGAGTTAGAATTTTATTTTGAGCTAGCAAGGCATCATGTGTCTGTAATTGGAGAACCCCTTTTTGCTGCATAGGAGCTCCTCTCTCACTGTGCAGCTCATTATCACTAGTAGCCATGTTTTCTATAATTTCTGTGGCTTCCTCTGGAGTTTTCCATTTAATATTGCCTCCTGCTGAGGCGTCCAACATCATCTTGGTTTGTGAACCAAGCCCTCCAAGGAAAGTAAGACTACTTCCTGTCTTCAAAGCCATGCGTGGGTGTTTTTCTTAGCAGACTTTTGTATCTATCCCATGCATGCCCCAGTGATTCTTCCATGCCCTGCTTAAATGAAGATATCTCTTGCTTGCCTTTTGTCACCTTTGATTGTGGAAAGTACTTGTTTAAAAACTTTGTCACCACTGCTTCCCAATCTGTGAAACTTCCTTCTAGAAAAGAATTTAACCAAAGTTTAGCATTGCCTCCCAATGAGAAAGGAAACAAACTAAGTTTGATCGCTTCATCTGGCACCCCATTAATTTTGACTGTGTTGCAAATCTCATTGAAGGTAGTGAGGTGCTCATATGGGCTTTCATGAGATAACCCATTGAATTGGTTGCTTTTTACCAGTTGGATCAGTGCTGGTTTGACCTCCATGTTAGCTGCATTGACTCTAAGTCTAGCTATATTGTTAAAGTGCTGAGGTCCAGCTACATTGGTGTAGTCAGCAAGAGTTCTTCTGATATTATTGTTCTCCATATTTTCTGTGCTATGGACAGAACCTTGTGGTGATGGTTGCAACAGAGTTTCCGGAGGAGGGAAAGGTTCTCTAGATGTTCGGATTCTTCTCCTCCGTCTACTCTCGTCTAGACCTTCAAGAAGAGGTTCTGTTGTTTTCTTGCTCCTAGTTCGAATTGCCTCCTGCATACACAAGAACACAAAACCCTAGAATATTTGGTTAGCATAAAAAGATATAGGAGAAGATAAAAACAGAAAACAGAAAATAAAACAGAAAATAAAATAAAATAAAATAAAAACCGAAAAAAAAAAACAGAAAATAAAAACAGAAATCAAAATTAAAGTCAAAGATAATCAATAATCACACAAATTACAGTTAAACCACGAGTCCCCGGCAACGGCGCCAAAAACTTGATGGACAAATTTATGAACACCAAAATATGATGTCACAAACTTGTTTTTCAATCGGCAAGTATGACCGAATCGTTCAAGTAATAAACTTGGTAAGACCAAGTATCGTTCTTCCCAAAGGACTCACGGCCTAGTTTAGTTGTGTGGTTTATTGATTAGCTAAGATTTAAAGACGAAATATTTCGATTTTATATGCAAAAGACGAAAATTAAATATGTATGCATGAAGTTTTTGATCAATGGCAAAAAGCAAAAGATAAACACTTTCAATGAAATATATGTATGAATATGTTGTTGGGGGTCAATTTCATCTTATCCACTCTCATATATTTTAGGAATTCAACATTCAAATCATCATTGTTAATGCCACTCTCTAAAGTACCTTTCAAGAAGGCTTCTCCCTAATCACGAGTTCATACAATTCCTAGCATTCCTAATGATCAGTTCATAAGTGCAGGAGCTTAACGACAACCAATATAATATTGGGAAAAATTCCCCGGATCTAGACTTCCCCGTACGCGCCCGTATCGACAAAACCAATATTCATGCATCGAATGAGTTAAACAATGCAAGCGTTAAGCAAAGAGGAAAAACCCTAACTAATGATGAAAGAAAGCATAGATCTTAAATAAAAGATGTAAAAACAAATTCCATATATGAGAGCTTCAAAAGATTACATTGATTCCCCAACAAACATACAGAGTTTAGTTCACCATATTCATGGTGAACCTAGATGAATAACAATGAAAGAATGAAAGATAAAACCCTAAAAAGGTGAAGAGGAAGCCTCAGCATCCAAGATCCTCCTCTAAAGGGGTGGAAGAGAGAGTGTTTGCTTCGTTCCAGCCAAAGATACCTAACCCTAGGAAACCCTAAAGCTTATATATTATTCGTAAATTACAGAAAATTAGGTCCAAGCCCATAAAAGTACCGCTCGTGGTAAAGGTACCGCTCAGCGGTAAGTGCGTGAGTCGTTTCTTCCCCTCAGCGGCCATTTTGCCCCTCAGCGGACCTCCCGTGACTTCTGAGTGCCGCTCAGCGGTAAACGCCTCAGAGTAAACTGCCGCTGAGCGGTGACTTCGGCTTCTCCTTTTGCACTTTTTGATGTCTTTTCTGATTTCATCTCTCTCCTTCTTCACTTCTTTCACTAAATTCACCTTAAAACCTGCACAAAAACACTGAAATCAAGCATAAACCTGTCCAACTCTCTTATTATGAAAATATGAAGAAAAGCATGATTTCAAGCTAGTTTCTAAGTGTAAAGGTTGCTTTTAGTGTCAATTTTAAGCATGAAAATAGTAGTTTTTCAACTGTTATCACGAACCGAGGCCAGAACCACCTGCCACAACTACTGCTACGCCTGTCCAACTGTTGCTACGCGCCTGTTCAACTGCTGCTACGCCTAGGGCCTCGGTTGAGCACTGAACCGAGGTCGATTCTCCACATATTCTACACCGTTGATCCTTTTAACCGATGTCGTATGGTGATATTACCTCGGTTGTAGGAGTAACGAGGTAGTATCTCAATTTCATATTTTCAAATCGCGACAGCTTCTTCTTCTTCCTCGTACCTGTTTTTTCTTCACTTTCCTCGCCGCAGAACCTCCGTTGGCTACCAGTTTTCTCGGCGGGCCACGGCTTTGCTACCAGTTTTCTCGCCGGTTCTCGCCGCGCCTCCTCCCTTCGCCGTCACTCCATTGGTGCGTCGCCGGTGTACCTCTGCTAGTGCTCGCGCATTCAGTGCTGGTCGTCCTCGTTGTTGGCCGCGCCTCCTCCCTTCACCTACGCGCCACCGTTGGCCTGCCGGTGCTTCCTCCGCCACTGCTGCTGCCATTGGTGCGACGCCGGTCTCCGCCACTGCTGCTGCCAGTGCTCTCGCCTGCCGGTGCTTCCTCCGCCACTGCTGCCTCCGCCGGTACTATCTCCAACGCTATTTCATTCTTCCTATCTACATTGAGGTTAGTTGATTGTGTTTTTGCATATAATAATTGTTGTTTCTTGCTGATAATAATTGTTGTTTCTGGAGGAGAAGCAAATTGTATGTATTGGTTGAGTTGATTTTTTTATTTTGTTGGCAGTGTATGTATTGGTTGTTTGTTGTTGGCAGTGTATTGGATGTTTGGGAGTTAGATTGTTAGGATAAGTAGTGTGTTACACACTATTCCAAGTTAATTTAGAAATGTATAGTGTAGTGATTGACACGTTGTTGAATTGTAGATTGTTTAGTTTAGATAAATAAAAGCTGAGTTTCAACAGCCTTTGAAGGCTGGAAATTTGGGATGATTAATTGGTTCTAAGCCTAACACTTATTTATTTTTCAAGGAATTGATTCAAAGAGTGTAACTCAAGGTAGTTAACAAAATATAAGACATAAAAAAATAACAAGATTGATAGATTTGAGACCAATTGAACACATTTGGTGTAGATAAAAATTATGAAAAGTAGACAAAAAAGAGAGAGTTAAGGTTTGGTAAGTTTAGTTTAGAATAAATAACAAGAAAGAAATTTAAAAAAAAAAGACTTGTTGGGTTTAGATGGAAGGAAGGGAGATACGTTAATTTAAACAATATTCAAATAAGGTTTGAGAAACATGTTGTAAACAAGTAAATAAACTCAAGTATCTAAACCCTAAAGTTAATTGAAATGACATTATTACTCTTGGTTGAATATATTGTTTGGTTGAATATATTACATGTTGCAGATGTAATTATTTGTTTGCTTGAATATATATTGTTGTTGTGAATTAGCCTTAGTTTCCCGTTTGAGATTCAATACAAAAATTATTTACTATCTCCAGATTTTTTGAACAAACTTACTTTTACAAATGAAAATAGAGGAGATGGTAATAATAATTTACAGTATTGAATCTTGAATTGTCCGGTTGGACAGTTTAAGAGAGTAATAACTTTTTCATAGTTATTATAACATATCAATTTTAAATACATTTCTTAAATTTCACAAAAATTTGCGGTGGTTTGTATTGATCTTCGGGTGCATATTTGATTGTGATTTATAATCACTTTCATTTCGTGTAACCTGAAGACCAATGCGAAATGCTGGCAAAATTCATGAAATATGAGATATGTTGTTTAAAATTGATATGTTTAATAAACTAAAAAAAGTGAATCTTCTTGAATGGGATAGGGTCACACCTTGAATACAAACACGATCAAAGTGATCATTCAAGATTATTGAAATTGTGTAAACAATTTCAGTAAAGATGCATACGGATAGAGGGTGGATTAATTTACCACGCATCAGCACTGAGTATGAGAGAGGTAGAAGAATTTATAGAGTTTGCACAACGTAATGCGAGTACAAGTGGTGCTAATGAAGTGAAGTTCAGATGTCCCTGTGTGAACTGTTTGAATGGGAGGAAGTTGAACGCAATTGATATTAGGGAACATCTTATCTGTGATGGTTTCATACGAAGTTATACAACATGGATATGGCATGGCGAATTAACAGACTTTCCAACTGTCTCTCCAACGGAAAATGTTTATGATTCCACAATGGATATGGAAGATCAAGCAGAAGAAGACAACTTAGAGGACATGATTCGCGATGTTGGTGCAGAAGCTTTTGCCCAAGCACATGTGTATGAAACGATGTCCACTGATACGGAGACTCCTTTGTATGCGGGTTCAACTAAGTTCACACGGTTGTCAGCGGTGTAAGGCTCATGAATTTAAAGGCGAGCAATGGATGGAGTGATAAGAGTTTTACAGAATTGTTGTCATTGTTGAATGAAATGCTGCCAGATGGAAATACGTTACCCAATCGTAATATGATGCAAAAAAAAATTCTTGTCCGATGGGTATGGAATATAAACGGATACATGCATGTCCGAATGATTGCATATTATATAGGAATGAGAATGAAGTTTGATAAAGTGTCCAAAGTGTGGGTTATCACGATACAAGTCAAAAAACAACGGTGAACATGGTGGTCACACAGAAAAGAATGTTCTGCTTTGAAAGTAGTTTGGTACCTTCCACTAGTTGTCAGACTAAGCGTTTGTTCGCGAATCCCAAAGACGCTAAAAACCTAAGATGACATGCAGATGAGAGAACAACTGATGGGCTGCTTCGTCATCCAGCTGATTCAAAGCAATGGAAAATTATTGATCAAGAATTCCCCCAATTTGGTGAAGAATGTAGAAATCTTAGGTTTGGCTTAGCTACTGATGGAATGAATCCATTTGGTAATTTAAGTACCAATCACAGTTGTTGGCCCGTTATACTGATAATTTACAAATTATCTCCTGGATTATGCATGAAAAGAAAATACATGATGTTGTCAATGTTGATATCTGGTCCAAAGCAGCCTGTAAATGACATTGATGTTTATCTAAGGCCATTAGTTGAAGACTTGAAGTTGTTGTGGGTTGATGGGGTTGAAATATTTGATGCCTTTGCTTCAGAAACTTTCATGATGCATGCCATGTTATTTTGCACCATTAATGACTTCCCAGCTTACGGTAATTTGTCGGGGTACAGTGTGAAGGGTCATAAAGCATGTCCTATATGTGAAGAAAACACTACAGCTCAACAATTAAAACACGGAAGGAAGACAATGTATATGCGTCATCGACGATTTTTACAATCTAATCATCCGTATCGAAGGTTAAAGAAAGCATTCAATGGAGAACAAGAGAAAGACAATGCCCCAGTCCACTTACTAGACTTGAAGTTGCTGAGAAAGTTAATACAGTACATCATATATATTTGGGAAAATGTCAAAGAAGTCTTCTGTAACGACCCCTTGGAAGAAGAAATCAATATTCTTCGATCTTCTATATTGGTCAAAGTTAGATGTTAGACATTGCATAGATGTCATGCATGTTGAGAAAAATGTCTGTGATAGCTTGATTGGTACACTACTAAACATCCAGGGAAAAACAAAAGATGGAGTGAATGCGCGTTTGGATTTGGTTGACATGAAGATCCGAGAAGAGTTGGCACCAAGAGAGATTGGTAAACATACTATTTGCCCCCTGCATATTACACAATGTCCAAACAAGAGAAGATAAGTTTTTGTCTTTGTTTAAAGAGTATCAAGGTACCACAAGGATACTCTTCAAAATTTCAAGAGCTTAGTGTCAATGCAGGACTTAAAGCTTGTTGGACTGAAGTCTCACGATTGCCACGTCTTAATGCAACAGTTGTTACCAGTGGCAATTGATGGACCAAATGTAAAGCACCAAAATATGATGTCACAAACTTGTTTCACAATCGGCAAGTATGACCGAATCGTTCAAGTAATAAAACTTGGTAAGACCAAGTATCGTCTCCCAAAGGACTCACGGCCTAGTTAGTTATGTGGTTCTGATTAACTAAGACTTAAAACGAAATATTTGAGTTTAAATGCAAGACAGAAAATAAAACATGTATGCATGAATTTTGATCAATGGCAAAGACAAAGATAAACACTTTCAATGGAATATGAAATGAATGAATGTTGTTTGGTAGGGTCAATTTCATCTCATCCACTCTCATATATTTTAGGAATTCAACATTCAAATCATCATTGTTAATGCCACTCTCTAATGTTCCATTCTAGATGGCTTCTCCTAATCAAATAGTTCATACAATTCCTAGCATTCCTAATGAAGTTCATGAGGCAGGAGCTTAAAGGCAACCAATAGAATAGTTGTCAGATAAATATTGGGAGAAATTCCCCGGATCTAGATTTCCCCGTACGTGTCCGTATCAACAAAACCAATAATCATGCATTAGAATGAGTTAAACAATGCAAGCATTGAGCAAAGAGGAAAAACCCTAACTAATGATGAAAGAAAGCATATGTCTTAATTCAAAGATGTACTCAACAGATCCATATATGAGAGCTTCAAGAGATTACATTGATTCCCCAAACAAACATACAAGGTTTAGTTCACCATATTCATGGTGAACCTAGATGAATAACAATGAAAGTATGAAAGAATAAACCCAATAAAGGTGAAGAGGTAGCCTGAGCATCCAAGATCCTCCTTCAAAGGGTGAAAGAGAGAGTGTTTGCCTCGTCTGCCAAAGATCTCTACTAAAGGACGTGCAAGCCCTTATATACTAATCTAGAGTTACAAAAGATACAAAGCCCAAGCCCAAAAAGTGCCGCTCAGTGCCATTTAACGCTCAGCGGTGGTTACGCGTCTTCTTTCTTCCCCTCAGCGGCCATTTGCCCCTCAGCGGTTCCAACGCCACCTCTTGAGTGCCGCTCAGCGGTAGTTTGCGCTGAGCGGTGCCTTCGACTTTCTTTTTGCACTCTTTCTTGTCTTTCTAATGTCCTCTCTTCATCTTCACTTCTTTCACCAAATTCACCTCAAAACCTGCACAAAAACACTCAAATCAAGCATAAACCTGTCCAGCTCTCTTATTTCTGAAAATATAAACAAAATGCATGATTTCAAGCTAGTTTCTAAGTCTAAAGGTTGCTTTTAGTATCACTTTTAAGCATGAAAATAACAGTTAGATGAACTTCAAAGCGAAATTATCATCACTTGTGTCAACTAGAAATTGTTTTTCCCTCCATCCTTTTTTGACATCATGGGCATTTACTTATCATTTGGTCAGAGAAAAAAGTTGTGTGGACAATATAATTAAGAGGATATACCCTATGAGCGTTATATGAAGGATTTTGAAAGGGTAGTCAAAAATCAATATCGTCCAGAAGGTTCGATGATTGAAAGATATATTGCTGAAGGAAGTATTGAGTTTGCTCTGAGTATATGACTAAAGCAAATCCGATAGGAGTCCCTCGGAATCATGGTTGAGTAGATATTCTACAAGTAAAAGCATACGAGGTGTGAATGTGGTGACGAAAAGTCGTGAAGAATTGAATGCAAGCACATCTGCGTACATATTAAACAACACAGATGAAGTGATCCCATTTTTGGAAGCACACAAAGCCGTTGTAAGGGACAACTATCCACGACAATCAGAGAAATGGCAGTTGATGGAGCATAACAGAACATTCTTGTCCTGGTTCAAATCTAAAGTTTCGAAAGAATCAGGTCCTCTGAGACTTTGTTGTGGTTAGGAAATGGCTTTGAAGTTTGATGTTGTATGTTGTACAGGCTACGAAAATTAATAATTGCACATTCTATACAAAGACTTGGATGATAAAGCACAGTACAAAATAGTGGCGCCAGTCTAGAAGCTGAGTCGCTACAGTTTTCCACATCCAAAGATCAAAATCTATAGTTGGATCATGAGATACTATGGTAGAATTGAAAGAGATATTTGAAGTTGATTACACTAAGTTTTTCGTTGCACTCTTCAAATGTAAGTGGGTAGACAATAAGAGTGGTGTCAAAATAGATGAATCTGGTATGACACTTGTGATTTCGAAAGGTTGGTATAGAGATGAACGTTCATCATGGCATATCAAGCAAGTCAGGTTTTGTATGTCAAAGATCCTGCGTCTGACCATTGCTATGTTGCTCTCCAAGGAAAAAGGCAAATTGAAGATAAAGAGAGAATATAAGTAATTTTCATATCACTGACAGCCATCCATTTAAAACGACAATAAATTTGGATGACGACCCCTAATTGAGATATACAAGCAATACGAGAAGATCACAATGAGGGATATATATATGACCAATCCATATGATTATGTATGAATTTCATGTTTGTGTAAATATTTATGGCTTTTGTTAAATAATATATGTTATTTTATAAGTGCTTATTTATATTTGGGTTAAAATGTTTTTAGTCCCTAAACTATTGGCCGTTTCGGTTTTCGTTCTCTCTTCCAAAGTAAGTACAATTTGGTCCTCATTCTTTAGAAAAAAACGTTCGTTTAGTCCCTCAAAATTTTGTTTTTAGTCCTCATTTAGTCCTCAAAACGTTCGTTTTTTCGACTAAAAACGAACGTTTTTTAAAGATGAGGACCAAATTGTACCTTACTTTGGAAGAGGGACGAAAACAAAAACGGTCAATAGTTAGGGACTAAAAACATATTACCCTTTATTTCATCTTATTATTGTGACAGATATATGGCTGAGTCACCTCATTCGTCAGGCGATGAAGTCCCCACCACTTCTAGACGGACGAGCGGAGCAACGAGGTTACGACAGCTTATACTTAGAAGAAATGCAGGTGAGAGGACACCTGTCATTATTGACGTGGTCACTGGAGTTGCATCTGGCCCAAATGCAGATGTGTTTAGTCTTACCTAGGAGTATTGGCACGTGATCATATCTCTATACTTACTCCATCCTTTGACCAGTTCTGAGGCTGATCGGAATCTCATCTGGCAAGATCTATTGGTAAGTTAAGCAATATTGCTCCATCTTCTATATTCATTATATTGATAAATCTATATGATATAGGTTATTATTTCTTTGTGCAGAAAACATTTGATATGCCAAACGTCGAGAGCTAAGGAATAAGTGTTTATGCAATTGCAGAAAGATTTCGAGGGTTTAAGACAAAATTGACGTTCTAGATATATATTTGGACCAAAAAGTAATGAAAATCCATGTTCCAAATATTCAGCAATTGACGAAGCAACATGGCGTCAGTTTGTAGAGCTTCGTTCATCCGAGGCATGGCAGGTAAGTACAATAAAATCATTCAATTCATCATTCATAATTATATATTATGACAATGTTCATATTGTCACAGGAAAAAAGGTCAAAAGCACAGGAAATAGCGCTCAGAATAAAATCCAACCTACTGTCTCGTGGTGGATATAGGAAGCTTGAAGAAAAATAATGAAGCAGAAGTCAGATAGCAGACTTCCACTTTTGAGGGTGGTGACCCTCCTCCCTCCTTCACCACCATCTTGGCACGAGAAGGGAAGTTAGCCCGTATAAAGACCATCGGGCTCCTACACTTCCGAGTCTGCCAGAGAAATATCTGAAAGAATGTAAGATGTCATTCCTTATATTTTTACATTAATTTTGATTTATATATTACATAGATTTTCTAATGATTTGAAATTTGTTAGTGATAGGACTCCTTGGTGAACAGAGCTCCCAAGGTCAATTCACACAAGAAGGTCGTCAAGATATTCTTGCCACAGCTATTGGACGACCTGAGCACCCAGACGGGTGCGTGGTGCTGGGGACTGGGATAGGCATAAGACAGTTTTTGGGTCTTGCTCGCGTCCATATTCATACGAAAAGATGAAGGAGGAAATAAGAAAAGAGATGACGCAAGAGATCACAAAGAAGGTTCGAGCAGAGTTGTATGATGAAGTTGCTGAAATGGTGCGCGCCAGTTCCAACAGCATTATGAGGATTATGGCAATCGTCCTCCGCCCATCTCCTGTAGCGGAACATGTTGTGCCCCTACAGGTAAACTTATTTATTTTTGGTAACTAATTTACTTTTTGCATAACCTAACATTTAATTTGACAAGTAGAAGCGGTAAAGGAAGTTGTTCAGGTTCCGGTGCCCCAAGGGACGACATGGATGAAACTCGTCCATGTCAGTTATATATTCTTTCTGATACTGGGACCGTGCTAGTGGCTCGTGGTACAGTTTATGAGACAGCCACTGTAGTGCATGGTGTACAACTTTCAGAAGATGAGGCCAAGGTCACGGTGGATGAAGTTGTCATAGCGGATGCCATTCTTCCTGTGCCTACAGATGAGTTCTTCACTGTGGAAGAAGCATTTAAGTCCTTTGTCGCCTGGCCTAGACATTTGGTTGGGGATGTATCTAATCCCCGGTAAACACTTGTATTATATACTTCTCAATTTAATATTTACTTCTAATTGACGTTATAAAATAACCTTTTGCATTTAACAGCAGATAGGTAAAGAGGGAAGTCTCCACCGAAGAAGATTCATTTATCTGAGGATGACCCTCTTGGTGCGTTAGATGAGCTTGCTAAAATCATTTCAGATGTGCGATGAATGTACACTGGGATTCTACTACATTTGGAAGAGAAGCTCAGATCCCATTGTACTTGCATCATCAAGATGTTAGGGAGCTTGCGCCGGGTAGAGAAGAAAATTAATATTACACTCATTCAGCTGTGGATGATGTAAGTTTATGAAAACTTTTTTATACAATTCTATTTTATCAACTTACTTTATCATATTATTTCTTCATTTTAGGTATATGTTTGATGTTAGTAACAAGAAGGGGTTCAACGATGTATAAGGGTTCATTGACCCTCTATGACTCATGAAGAAATAAATTTGATGATATCCAAACATACATCACCACCTGCTTTGGAATGGGGAAGGAGAATATTTTCTCCTTATATACATGGGTAAGTGAAGTTTGTTAACTTCAACACATTATTTATTAATTTGGTATATGATTCATAAGTTATTACCAATTTCAGGTGTCATTGGCAGCTACTTGTGATCTCCATACCGGAGAACACTGCTGTCTGGTTTTGTTCATTGCAGAAGTCTCCTCCCAGCCCTCTTAGACATGTAGTAGATTGGTGATGGAAAACCATCAAGAAATCACATTGGACCTCTTACTAGAGCAATGGCTAGGAAGATTCAAGAAGAAGAAGGATCATCTAACATTTTACTTCTATGGAAGGTTACTTATAAAAATCCTTCTTCTCTTAACTAAAGCACTTATATTTTGTTTTGTAGGAATTAAGAAATCTTGGAGAATATGATTGAGCCATCCAAGAAAGAACCAAGCAAAGGAGCCAAAAAGCAAAGGAGGTGCTTACGGCATGCACCAGCATTTTCCACGTGAATGTTGGCTGATTTGGAAGGAAGCACACACCTTGCTGGATGAGCTGGAATGAGGCATGGATTTTGCTTGATCAAAATCTGAATAATTTGAATTTTAGGAGGGAATTACAAACAGAATTTAGGCTCCTCTTCACCTATAAATAAGAGGGCCTTTTCTTTGTATTGGGTTACTTTTGAGCTTAGTAAATTGCTGCTGAAATTCACTACCAGCCCTATTGCTCTTGAGTCACTAATTCTCTCTACTTTCTCTTCCCTTTCCTCTAGCTTCCTTCCATTGTAGGAAGGCCTTGAGCTGTGAGGTTCCCACACATACTTATTCCACTCAAATACACCAACCATCAATCAATCTCACTCAGTTGCCACTGCATCCACTCTGCTGTTTTTTATCCACTGCACCAATACTGTTTTTCATCCGCTGCATCCGTTTTGTCTGCAAGGCCAGGTCATTCAAGCATGGATAAGCTTCCATCAAGTGGTATCTAGAGCTCTGGTTGTCCACGCAAACCATAGCTAAGGCCTTTCCATTCTGCTGTTTAATTTCAGTCCAGTTTGTGCTATTTCTGTTTCTGTTTTCAGTCCAGTTTGTGCTGTTTCTGTTTCTGTTTTGCTGTTGTTTTCAATTCTGTATTGCTTTTCCAGTCATTCAATTTTAGTTTCCTTTGTGTGCTTATATTGTCCTTTCATTTTAATCGGTGAAACCTTCTTGTTTGGGTCATTTCCAGCTTTACATTTCAATTCTGTATTGTTTTAAGTCTTGTGCAATTTACTGTTGCAGTATTTTTTTGTCTCTGTTCAGTTTTCTTTTCTGCTGAATTATTTCGTTTTAATTGATTTGCAAGTGCTAAACAAGCTGTATATATACCAAATAAGGCAATGAGGACTTGATCTAGCCTGGGTTATACAAGCTGAAGCATCAAAATGCAATTCTGTTTTGTTTTCCATTGTGAATTCTGATACAGAATTTAAATCTGGTGCTAAAATTCTAAAACTGTTTCAGTGGTTTTCTTTTGATTCTGGAGCTTGGTACAACATTGTGTAATGTTGTTGAATGTGTCTTAAGGTATAGCAAACCAAAACAAGCACTAAAATGCAATATGCATAGTGTGGTTGCTCAAAATCCTTAACCATTCACCATTTCAGCTTGAACTTCTAGCTTTTCACCGTGCTAATATACTTGATTTGGTCTAATCTGAGTTTGGTCATGCTAAGCATATTAAATCTAGCTTAGATCTGTGTTTATACACTTCTTAGAGTCATTGCCTTTGCTGTCCAGTTTTTGATTCCATGAAAAGCTAAATTTGGTTGGTTCATTGATGGTTTTTGCTGCATAATTTGGCCATAGCAAGGGTGATTTTCGAATCCTGCTATTTCTGTGTGTTTGGACAGTTTGAACAAGTCTAAATGGATGATTAAAAGTTGCTAATACTGTTCATTTGGTCAAAATTGAAGTTATATGCAGATTGGATACTTAAACCATCAATTTTGAGTTAAAATTGGAAGTGGACCAGTGAATTTGAGTAGTAAGCATTAATTCAGCTGTTTAAGAGTTTAAACATGTTTAATATCATGAATAAAAGTTGTTTGAACATTCATCCAAGCTGCTGAAACACTGCTACTCATTTTGGGTTCCAAAACCACCATTTTAGTTCATTTTTCTAGTGCAGTTTCTGTTTTCCAGCCACTGTTTGGTAATTTTAGTGTAAAATTCATTGTTGGATTGTGAAAAAGCTGGTTCAATGTTTAAAAATGAAAATACATGATCAAAAGAAGAAGTATCAAGTGTTAAAAAGCTGTTAGAACCAACCAATCCAGATTACAGGCCCTGAAAAAAATCAAAAACAAAATCTGAAATTCATTGGGGCATTTTATCAAACACTTCTGAAATTTATCAAACAGTTTGCATTTGGAATAATTTCTGAGCTGTGCTTGTGTTTTTCTTGCTTTCTTCATCCATTCTAGTGCCTTTGATAAGTTCATTTTGTGTACCTACTTTCATTTGTGTGTTGTCCAATTGTTTGTGTCTATTTTTTGGCATCTAAAGTGTTCAATACAGCAGCCTATACTAGTGCAGTGTGCAGAAATTTGGTGCAGATTTTTAATCTGTTTGGTGTGATTTTGCTGAGTTTTGGAGTGTATGTGCAAGCTGTTTGGGGCATCCAGCACCAGAATCCTTCTCCTACTTTGGTAGCCTCCTAGGAAGTGGTTTGAGCATTGAAAGTGGAGCAAGAAGGAAGACTCAACAGCAGCCCAAACACCACTGTCCAGCAGCTGAAAAACTCTGTTACAGCAGCATTTCAACCCTGGAAAAAGAGCAACTCACACCTTCATTTTGAGTAGCTTTCTGCAGCAGCAAGAAGACAAAGCTCACATTACTTCTAGGCCTATTTCAAGTTTATTTACACCAAATATCACGGAATTTGTTTGAATTGTATTTTTTTTCTTTGCTGTTTTGAGCCAAGTGACTTGGAAAAATGCTCTTGAAGCAATTCCAAGTTCACAATTGAACATTGTAATAGTCCAATTTCGTTTTCTTAGTGTGGAAGTGTGTCAAGGGGCTCCAAGTGTCACTTGCACTTTCACTTAGGGCCGTCTAGCATTTACATTCTTGCATCTTTATTGCTTTCATTAAATGTCTTGAGTAATCCTTTTGTTTTTAGGTCTCCGTGGTATTTAGGACAGCATAGCATATAGTAAACCTTTCTTTGGTTTTAGGTTCATTTCATAACATTTGAAAAGAATTTGAAGAATTTCTACTTAGAAACTAAGGAAAAAGATAACTCTAAGGAAACTCTGGCTAAGGAAGAACTTGGTTTCTAAGCTTGTCCATTTGTGACTCACCTCTTCTTCCTGGGAGCTACTTAGAAACATCTTTTGTCTCTAGAATCTCTTTAGAAATTTTTCACCAAAAACAAAGAAAGCTTGTGAAAATCTTTTCACTCATTACTTGTCAAATATTTTGAAAACTTTGTGAAAACCTTTTCCTTTGACAAGAATGAGTCAATCAAGTGTGCAAGGAAGTTTGAAACCCAATAGTGAAATGTCTTTAAGGGAAGAATTTGAGCAAAGATTTGAACAAAGGGATAAAGAGATTATTGAGCTCAAAGATATGATTAGTCAACTTTTGATTAATCAAGATAAAAAGAAAGAGAGGTCTTCCCATAGGAGAAGAGAAGAATCATCATCTTCTCCAAGTGAAATTGAACAAAATAGTAGTCATCACAATGATGACCACTACCAAATGCCTCCTAGAAGACAACATAGAGTTAGAGAGCATTACCCAAGAGAGCCTAAGATTGATCTTCTTCCTTCCATGGAAAAGATGATGTAGAAGAATACCTAGAGTGGGAAATGAAAGTTGAACAATTGTTTGAGTGCCACCAAATAGATGATGAAAGGAGAGTCACCATGGCTTCTCTAAGCTTTCAAGGTTATGCCTTAATTTGGTGGACAGCCTTAGTCAAGGACCATAGGCTAAGACACTTACCTCCCATTAGGTATTGGAATGAAATGAGAGCTGCCTTGAGGAGGAGGCATGTACCAGCCTACTATGATAGAGAGATAATGGATAAACTCCATAAACTCCAACAAAGGAACATGAGTGTTGAGGAATATAGACAAAAAATGGAGTTACTCATGTTGAGAGCTGGGATAAGAGAAGAACCTAGGATAACAATTGCTAGGTTTCAAAGTGGACTCAACTATGACATAAGAGATAGGGTTGAACTTATACCCTACAATGATCTCAATGAGTTAGTCCAACTTTGTGTGAGGGTTGAGCAACAACTAAAGAGGAAAAGCTCCACCAAGAAAGATTACCCTCATAGTTCTTACCATAAGAAAGAGTATAAGAGGGAGGGTAGTCAAACCAAGCCAAGATATGAAGACAGAGAGAGAGAGAGGAAAAGAAAAAGTCAAAGAACCTTCAAAAGATCATAAGAGTAAGGAGACTAAGTGCTTTAGATGTGGGGAAAAAGGGCACTATGCATCTGAGTGCCGCAATAGAAGGTCAACTTACATCCTTGAACATGAGAGTGAAAGTGAGGGTTCTTCATATAGTGAGTCTGAAACATCCACTTCTGAAGAAGAAGAAGCTTTACCTTGTGATGGTGACTTACTTATGGTAAGGAGACTCCTGGAAAGTAAACATGTAGAATTAGAACAGTCACAAAGAGAGAACCTATTCCACACAAGATGCAAAGTTTTAGAAAAGACATGTTCAATGATAGTGGATAGTGGCTCTTGTTGCAACTGTTGTAGTTCTAGAATGGTAGAAAGCTTGGCTTAACCACTACTCCTCATCCTAAACCTTACAAACTTCAATGGATCAAAGAGGATGATGGAATAGTAGTTAAAGAACAAGTAAGTGTACCTATTTCCATTGGCAAATATGAAGATCAAATTGTTTGTGATATAGTACCAATGGAAGCTGGGCACATATTACTTGGAAGACCTTGGCAATATGATAAACAAGCTTTACATGATGGAGTCACCAACAAAATCACCATTCAACACAAGGGAAAGAAAATTATTTTGTGTCCTCTTACACCTTCACAAGTAAGAGAGGACCAAATAATTCTTAAAAGAAGTTGGATGGAGAAAAGAAAAAAGAAAATAAGAAAGAAAGAAAGAATTTGGTAACCCATGCCTCACCCATGAAGTTGTCCAACCTCAAACTTGAATATTTCCAAAAATCTTTTTCTTGGACAACCTCATTTCCTTCTTTATTGCAAAGAGGCATTTGTTTCAATCACTCATGAACTTGGTTCTCTACCAAAGGGGTTGCAAAAACTTTTAAAGGAATTTGATGATATATTTCCCAAAGAGGTACCAAGTGGATTACCACCTTTGAGGGGAATAGAACATCAAATAGATTTGGTGCCTGGGGCAAGCCTACCCAATAGGCCAGCCTATAGAACCAACCCTATGGAAACAAAAGAAATAGAGAAACAAGTTAATGACTTGTTGAACAAAGGGTGGATCCAAAAGAGTTTAAGTCCCTGTGCTGTGCCTGTGTTGTTGGTCCCTAAAAAGGATGGGTCTTGGAGAATGTGTACAGATTGTAGGGCCATCAACAACATAACTGTCAAGTATAGGCATCCCATTCCTAGGCTAGATGACATGTTGGATGAATTACATGGAGCAAATCTTTCACCAAAATTGATCTTAAAAGTGGATACCATCAAATAAGAATTCATGAAGGAGATGAATGGAAAACTGCTTTCAAGACCAAGTTTGGTTTGTATGAATGGTTAGTCATGCCCTTTGGCTTGACCAATGCTCCAAGTACATTCATGAGATTAATGAATCATGTGCTTAGGGAATGCATAGGCAGATTTGTAGTGGTCTACTTTGATGATATCTTAATCTATAGTCAAGGCCTTCAAGAACACCTTAACCATGTCAGAAAAGTCTTGCTTCTTCTTAGAGAACATCATCTCTTTGCCAACTTTGACAAATGTACTTTTTGTCAAGAAAGTGTGATTTTCCTTGGATTCAAAGTGGAAAAGAAGGTGTACATGTTGATCCAGAGAAGATCAAGGCTATACAAGAATGGCCAACCCCTAAAAATGTAGGAGAGGTGAGAAGTTTTCATGGGCTAGCAAGTTTTTATAGGAGATTTGTGAAAGATTTCTCCACCATAGCTGCTCCTTTAAATGAGCTAGTCAAGAAAGATATGCCTTTTATTTGGGGTGATAAGCAAGAGTTGTCTTTTGAGACTTTGAAACACAAGTTAACACATGCACCTATTCTAGTTTTGCCTGATTTTTCCAAAGCCTTTGAACTAGAATGTGATGCATCTGGGGTAGGAATAGGAGCTGTTTTAATACAAGGAGGACATCCCGTAGCTTACTTTAGTGAAAAACTTAGGGGGCCTACCTTAAACTATCCTACCTATGACAAAGAGTTGTATGCCCTCATTAGAGCTTTGAAAACTTGGGAGCATTACTTGGTAACTAGAGAATTCATCATACACACTGACCATGAATCTCTCAAGTACATTAAAGGGCAAGCAAAGCTAAACAAAAGACATGCAAAGTGGGTGGAATATCTTGAGCAATTTCCCTATGTCATCAAACACAAAAAGGGGAGTACTAATGTTGTTGCGGATGCTTTATCTAGAAGACATGCATTATTAGTAACCCTAGGATCCAAATATTAGGATTTGATGACATAAAAGAGTTATATGAAAATGATGAAACATTTGCATCCACTTATTCATCATGTCTTAAGAAGCCTTTTGATGGATTCTATCTTTCTGAGGGGTATCTTTTTAATAAAGGAAAACTTTGTATACCCCAAGGATCCATTAGAAAACTTCTTATCAAAGAGAGTCATGGAGGAGGACTCATGGGCCATCATGGAGTTGATAAAACTCTAAACATTTTGAAAAGTAAATTTTATTGGCCACACATGAGAATAGATGTTCAAAGGCATTGTTCTAAATGTATAGCTTGTTTACAAGCTAAGTCCAAAATTATGCCTCATGGACTCTATACACCTCTTCCTATAGCTAATACCCCTTGGGAGGACATAAGCATGGACTTTGTCTTAGGATTGCCAAGAACTCAAAGGGGGTATGATTCTATATTTGTGGTAGTAGATCGTTTTAGTAAAATGGCTCATTTTATACCCTGCCACAAAGTAGATGATGCTAGCTATATCTCTAGACTCTTCTTTAAAGAAATAGTGAGATTGCATGGCTTACCCAAAACTATAGTGTCTGATAGAGATGTGAAGTTTCTAAGCCATTTTTGGAAAACTTTATGGGAAAAGCTTGGAACTAAACTTCTATTTTCTACTACATGTCACCCACAAACTGATGGGCAAACTGAAGTAGTAAATAGATCTTTATCTACATTATTAAGGGTAATATTAAGAGGAAATAACAAATCTTGGGATGAACATCTACCTCATATTGAATTTGCTTATAATAGAGTAGTCCACAAGACTACTAATCTTTCTCCTTTTGAGGTTGTTTATGGTTTTAACCCTATCACACCTCTTGATTTACTACCTCTTCCAGAATCATCTTCTTTTCTTCATAAAGAAGGTGCTTCTAAAGCGGAGTTTATCAAGAAGTTACATGAGAAAGTTAAAATCCAAATTGAAAAACAAACTCAAAAATATGCAGAATACAACAACAAAGGGAGAAAGAAAATAGTTTTTGAAAAAGGAGACCTAGTTTGGCTTCATTTGAGAAAGGAAAGATTTCCCTCTCAAAGGAAATCCAAACTTAGTCCAAGAGGAGATGGTCCATTCAAGGTGCTCAAAAAGATAAATGATAATGCATACATATTAGACCTTCCTGAAAGTTATGGTGTCAGTCCTACTTTTAACATCTGCGATTTAATTCCTTTCACAGGAGATGATCAACAGGATGAAGCAGATCTGAGGACAGATCTTTTTCAAGAGGGAGGGTCTGATGGAAAACCATCAAGAAATCACATTGGACCTCTTACTAGAGCAATGGCTAGGAAGATTCAAGAAGAAGAAGGATCATCTAACATTTTACTTCTATGGAAGGTTACTTATAAAAATCCTTCTTCTCTTAACTAAAGCACTTATATTTTGTTTTGTAGGAATTAATAAATCTTGGAGAATATGATTGAGCCATCCAAGAAAGAACCAAGCAAAGGAGCCAAAAAGCAAAGGAGGTGCTTACGGCATGCACCAGCATTTTCCACGTGAATGTTGGCTGATTTGGAAGGAAGCACACACCTTGCTGGATGAGCTGGAATGAAGCATGGTTTTTGCTTGATCAAAATCTGAATAATTTGAATTTTAGGAGGGAATTACAAACAGAATTTAGGCTCCTCTTCACCTATAAATAAGAGGGCCTTTTCTTTGTATTGGGTTACTTTTGAGCTTAGTAAATGCTGCTGAATTAATTTCCAGCCCTATTGCTCTTGAGTCACTATTCTCTCTACTTTCTCTTCCCTTTCCTCTAGCTTCCTTCCATTGTAGGAAGGCCTTCTGAGCTGTGAGGTTCCCACACATACTTAGTCCACTCAAATACACCAACCATCAATCAATTTCACTCAATTGCCACTGCATCAACTCTGCTATTTTTCATCCACTGCATCAATACTGTTTTTCATCCGCTGCATCTGCTTTGTCTGCAAGGCCAGGTCATTCAAGCATGGATAAGCTTCCATCAGTATTCCATTGCTCCGTATTGAAACCTTGTAGAGGGGATCATTCTCAGCCTTATGTGCCTCTACCTACTACTTCCAATGAATTGCCACCAGTTATTCACCCTGTTGCCATTTTAAAATCCAGGGTCCTATTATGAGGCCTGAACCAAGTTCCACAATATTTGGTGCAATGGGAGGGATTAGATGTTGATAACGCCACTTGGGAGGATCAAAGAACCCTGCAGCAAGCTTTCCCGAATCTCAACCTTGAGGAGGACAAGGTTGGTCTTAATGGGGGTGGAATTGTAACACATGATGAAAGGGCAGAAGGGTCCAATGTTAATACAGCTCATCAAGGAGTGAGAAAGAGTTATAGAAACAAAATAACAAACTCCAGGCTGGAGGATTTCTATTGGTGAAAAGCATAGTCGTATATTAAGGGTCGAAAGGGAAAAAGGGAGGTGGTTGTTGGAAATTCTGTTTTAGCCTTCTCTCTGCATAATTTCTTTTCTCGAATGTACCGCATCTCTCTCTCTGGACATTGCCTATGGCAGCTATAGGATGATTCCTAAACTTTTCGGTTTCTAGAATAAAATTTATTCCAATATTCATTCCTTTTACTGGTGCAAAAATTATCTGAGTACTTTACTGCTATATAGTACTGTGAATTTTGTGTACTGTTCCATTGGTGATTTTGGGTACTATTACACATGGCTTACAGGATAATAAAATAAGATGGCTCAAAATAAATACGGTGAAATGGTTAATGTCAACAGAAAACATTTTCAAAATCTGCACTACAAGTTCCCACATTTTAAAACATTTTAAACGCGTATACGGCTAGTTCCCACATCCTTTCTTAACAACCGAAAACATTTCATTCATCCTCTTCAAACACCTATTATACAAAGGTTATGTGCCTTTTCAACCTATTAATACAAAACATTCAAACTCTAATTATCAGTAACTAGAATAAGTGCACAAAAAGACAAGTTCCAAACAGTAATGAATAAAAGCTAATGAAACTTAGTAGAAAAATGGCTGAGGCATACCATATGCGCTTACTGTGTTGCCAATTCCAGATGGCTTTCCATGAATGATCTTCTCTCCTTCAAAGCCCCACTTATTTACGGACTCAAGATCCTTCTCTGTAAAGGAGAGCCATCCTTGATGACTCAAATTCAGAGAAACAGAATCAGTATAAGCCAACAAGGTCGACGCCAAAGCCACACAAAACGCAGCCGAGGAACCCAATCTTGAACCGAGAGGAAGTTCAGAAGTGAAAACCACAGTAGCAGGCTTAAATCTACACAAAGAGCGAAACACAATCAAACCTACACAAATAAAACAAAAACACATCCACACACACAACAAGAATTTTAGAGTTGGTTCAGACCCTTGAATAAAAGAGCACAACCAGAGAAACGTGGAAACTCTAGAGGCAATTCCACTTTTATCCTCTTGAATGTTCAGCTCTTCAACGAGTGCCGCAATGATCTTGGCAACCTCAACAGAGCAGGAGGTAGGAGTATACTTAATACAACTTTCAACCTTCTTTAACCACAACACAATGCCTCAATCAAACTTTGGAAAGAATGAAACACAACTTGTCGAACCACAAATGTCCCAATTAAAACCAAAACGCAGATTACGGTTCCTGTGGTTTACGATTTTAGGGATTACTAGAGAATGAAGGAAGAGAAGGATTACTTACCAAATGAAGGGACCGTTGAAGGCATCACCTTAAGCAACCACAACAACGAACTTCGTGAGCTCAATGCACCGAACCACACCAACGAAAAGGCTGAATGAGAAGGCAGAACGAGAAAACCAGAAGAGAAGGCCGAACACAAACACTTCGCCAACAAACACCAATGCTTCGTCAACAAATGATGAGAGACCAAAAGAGAAGAAGGTTCTTCAATGAGGGACAAGAAGAAAACAAAGTGAGTTGAATGGGGGACGAGGGTTTCATAAGACCTAAATTTACCTTATTATATTTTTGCAATAAATTTTTCTCGAGATCCGTACGTAACTTTGGTAGGAATGATTCACTTTCAATTTTATACGAATTATATACGTATTAGAGCCCGTTACATATGGATGCAATCCTTAGAAAATATTCCCGCTACAACGCGCTTATTTATATACGGATATTATATACGAATTATTGGTAAGTACAAATTTGTATATAAAATCTGTATGTAATATACTTTTTTTAAATTCGTATGTAATATTTACATTACATACAGATTAAAATCTGTATATAAATATTGGTAGGTAATTTCAATTTCTTTTGTAGTAATCATCTCATTGGGTTAGGTAAGTCATTTGATAATGATGAATTAAATATAAAAATGCATCAGTGAGTTACAAAACCTCAACACCATGTCAATGGTTGCATTGTTTGGTAAGTTGAGAGAACATGAACTGGATCTCGGGAGATTGAACGAGGATGAAGAGAAAGGAAAGAAAAAGACTTTGACGTTTAAATCTGAAATTAATAAAAGCAAACATCTTAATGAAGAAGAAAACTCTAAAGAAGATGAAGAAAATATGGGTCTCTTCATTAAGAAATTTAACAAGTTCATGAAAAGGACAAAAGAAGATTTAAAGATGGGAAGAAGGAAACAAGGAATCATCATGAAATAGTACAGAATATAAAAGATTTTAAATCAAAGTAAATCAAAGAGTTTTTATATCATCATTAAAAAGGGGGAGATTGTTAGCATAAAGCTAAAGAGAATAAGTTTTGATGATGTCTCAAAGTCAAGTCTCAAGCGTTCTTGTTGCAAAAAGGTCTTCATGAAGACTTGTCTTGTGTTAAAGCTTTTGTAATTTAGTAGATTTATGTATAGGATGTGGTTTATATTTGATTCTATGTATTGTTTGCCTTAAGTTGCGTTAAAATTTGTTTTGAATAAGAAAACCTCATTTTATACTCAAGATAATCGATTATAAACTTCTAATAATCGATTATTACTAATCAACTATAACTTTCCATAATCGATTATCACGAGCAATTATGAGAATTTTTAAGTAAGTTTTTTACCGTTGTGCATTCATTAAATGCATAATCGATTACCATAAGTGTGGATAATCTATTATCACACGTTAATTAGCTCACAACTAATTTTTGGAGGTATCCTTGAGTGAGATCTCTATAAATTGGATTGAGACTCTCATTCTAAGATATGAACTACGTTGTATTCGAAATTCTTATTTGTTGTGTGTTGTGATAAGTGTTATAGGGTTTGTGTAACCCTTTTGCTTGTGGCTTTGAGAACTTGGTGTTGGCATAGAGGGAGAACTTTCATGGGAATTGTAATTGAGTGTTGTTGTTGTTGAGTTAAATTATGTCATCCTTTGTGAAGATTTAAAGCAGGTGTTCATCCTTTGTGAAGCATTCTGCCCTTCGGTAATTACCGAAGGCTTCTGCCCTTCGGTAATTACCGAAGGCTTATGCCCTTCGGTAATTATCGAAGGGCGAAAGCCCTCGGTAAATGTTAGCGACAAGGAAATTACCGAGGGCTTTGTGGCCGTCGATAAGCCGTCTGTAAATGTCTTCTACCGACGGTTTTGGGCTGTTTCCGAGGGCTTCTGGCCTTCGGTAATGCCCTTCTTTTTTGTAGTGGGAGGTGTTCATCTCTTGTGGGTTTCAAGGAAAATGAGTTTCATCTCTTGTGGTAATAAGAGAGGTATTCTAGCCTTAAACTGTGTTATTTTCTTTGTATTTGTAAAATTTTGTTGGTTTGTGATAGTGAAGTGTTAATTCTCGTTAGAGATTAACAACTGGACATAGGATTTGTCTGATTTGAACCCATATAAAAATTACTTGTGCAATTTTCGCTATTTCTTACTCTTTTATTTGCTTAAATTGTTATTAAGGAATTTATATTTTACGAAAAAATGATTAAAGATATTATTTGCAATAAGAAACCAATGCACTACCTCTTGTTTGTTATACATGTTAATCATTCCGCTCTTGTTTGTTATACATGTTAACCATTCCGTTACACCGTTAATGAAGATTAACACTACGTACAAGATAGTGATAACTTTAGTGAAGATTATAGCATTTTGAGCTACCGCTTCAGTTGATTTTTCTTACTAGTTCTCCTTGGTACTTTATTTTCTTGCATTTACATTTCTAGTTCGTTTATTTCCTCGACAAATTTACCTTTTAGTTTTCAAACACACACTACTTTGTTCCACCTTCATCTTCAACAGTTTCATTTACGTTATTAAAAACAAGTTCTGATTTTAAGTATTGCAATTTCCATATTAATTAAGACATTCTAAAACTCTAATTATCAAAAAGAAATGCATGAGTTCTTAATTATATTCACGTAAGATAATTTATCATATATTTGTAAAATTATTCAAGATATAAATGGTTTATAAATAAACTGTGTTAATTATTGAATTTTGAATTAAAATAAATTAGATGGAAAAACAATTTGTATATTAGTCCTATTATAAAAATCCAGATTGAGTTTTTGTTTGGTTCAGTAAACATTGAATAAGCATTGAACCAAATTTTCTTAGAAGATTTTTTTTTTATATTTAATCTAATCATCTTTGTTGAAGATATCGTCTTCTAACATGTCAATGTTCCTTATCATGGTTCACTTTTGGAATAGGGATCTCCCATCATCAAGCTCCCATCCGGACTACTTACTCCAACTCTCCTTCATGTGGCAACTATTACTAGCTTGAATTGATTAAATAAATGTCAATGAGTTTGTAGCATATCTTTTACATAATTATTAAGATACTCCTTGAATATGTTTGACTAAGTTATTTAGCCCAAATATATTTTATGTTCAATGAAGTTGTTGATACTTTGTACTCGTTGAGACTTAACGACAATCTTTCAGGTTCGATATGGTTATTCAATTATTTCTTTCTTCTATATATTTTCAAAAGGAGAATGCCAAAATGGAAGGAAATAACCTCAAAGGAACTCTTAAACGAAAAATTGATAGAAGCAATGCTCAAAGAAACATTATATTGTTTATTCCTTAGATGCAAAACCCAAACGTGTGCATTTTTGAAAATCTAACAAGTTTACGTGTGCATTTTTGAAAATCTCACCTTTAACGCTTGTTCACTTGAATAGATTTAGAGGAGAGTGATTAAATGAATTTAAGATGATTTGAAGGTAAATTTTTATTGTTTATTTAAGTGAATTTTGGAAGTAAGTGAGAGTGAATTTAGAAGTAAATTATTTTAATTTGTCACATCAATCAAATTCTACACTAATTCTTACAAACTTACTTCTAAATCAACTCTCACTTTACCTCCAAAATCCATTCAAATAAATAACAAAAAAAATTAGTTTCAAATCTTCTCAAATTTATTCAATCACTCTCTTTCAAATGCATTCAAATGAACAGGACTAAGAGAACCCAATAGCGTCTTTGACCTCCATAGGAGAAGCCTTAGTACCACTACCACCACGTATTCGACCTCCTCAGCAGTTGGTTTCAACTTCTGAAATTTCCAAGGAATGCGGGCTGCACCTTCTTATACCAGTGGGTTTAAGCTTATGAAACTTCCAGTTGAAGATTCCAGCTTCACGCACCAATGCAATTCGGGTTTGCGAGAAGGCTTCATGCTCACCAACGCTACTCGGGTTTGGAACCTTTCCTGACGTTTCTGAGAGCACTAATCACCAATTCCACTCCGCTTAATAAATAAGGGTGCAACTAATATAATTTAACTTTTTATTTATTTTTCCTCCTTAGCGATTGACACTTTCATTAATAGTTTTATTTTTTATTTACTTCTCTATTTAGCATGGATTATATTGATCCTTATATTAATAAAAAATTATTTCGTATTGTCTGTTTACCCTCTGTAATATTTAATGTTATTATTTTTTATATATCGATTAATTAATTTGTGTAATTTTAGAGTTAATTTGACTCAATCTATTTTTTTTATTTTTGTGTCTTGTTAAAATTGGTTTGAAATTAATAAAAATATCTTTAGAAAATATATTTTTTAAAACATATTCGTTTGAAAAGCTACATGATTTCCCCTTTTTCAACTTAACTGGTTTTGACATATACATAAAGAAAAATTGTCATTTGGCGTCTAACTTTTTTTCTTACTTTCACTTTATAACTCTTAAATAATGAAATTTTATATTTAATTAATAAATTATATATAAATAAAATTTTAAAATAAAATAATAATATTCATAATCGTGAATGATAATATAAAACAATGATAGTGTAAAACTATCGTAAGTTAGGAATCCGAATATAAATTAAGAATTACATGAGAAAATTAAATAATATGTAAAATATTCATAAACATTAAATTTTAAAATTTTATGTTTAAGAACCTAGAAAATAGATTATTAGACTAGATAGGTGTATTAAAATAATGAGACGAGCAAGTTACTTTAAAATAATCTTATAATATAAATAGAACTTTCTAAAGATCGGGTCATTATCTAAAACACTTCTATCTCTCTAGAACACTATTTACCTAGAGTTCTTTGCCTTCTCTCTAGATCTTCTCTCATTTGAGTTATCTGTTCGACGATCAGGAAGTGCCTAAACGATCCTAGTGTCGAGGGCTACAATCTTGACCGATCAATTTCTTGTTTTCAGTCGATAAGTCGTTTCTCCTATTTTCCCGTATGTCTTTAACCTTGATCATGCAAACTTTTCTGTTTTCATGTATTGGGTTGCTTTCATCTTCAATTTATAGCTTCATCTAGGTTTTAAGAGTTGTTTCCTATCACCAATTGGTGAGTTGTAGGTTTCTGTCAAGTCTCCTTGTGGTGCAAGCTTCAATCGGGATTCTGTGAGCTGTGTTGACTTTGAGTGAGGTAAGGGAAGCTGGATTTTATCGCTGTTTATTGAATGATTTTATGAATTTGTTAATAGTTTGTTAGTATTAGATATTTGAAGCTGAAATGTTAAGTTAAATGTCAAAATGAATGTGCGTAATGTGGCTGTTGTAAATGTGCATGGATGAAATTTGATTTTTATCTAAATTGAATGATGATTGTGGTGTATTGGATTGATTAAATTTGTATGTGGTATGATTAGACTGTATAAATCTGCTGTGGAGATGTACCTTGGTGAATTGAAGATTTTTTTTTTATTGATTTTATAGTTGATTTGGAGGAAGGGAGGTAGTGAAAATGAGAATTAGGAGTCAACGGCTAATTTGGTCTGTGGGGACAATTTAGGTAAGTCAAATGTGACTTGTTTGAGTCATTCAAATGGTTAAAAACAAGTTCTAAGTGGTAAATTGTGATTTGGGTCCTTAAGTTGATAAATTTGGTGTTTTAGAGTATGAATTGAGTTTTAAACACTATGGATTGATGTTAGGAAGGTTTAGAATCACTTAGATAAGTCTAACTAGGTATAAAACACAATCTAGGGGTGTTAGAAGTTGGGGAAATTAGTTGTAATTGGTATTTTGTGGTTTAGTTGCATAAATCTGCAGAATTTCGTTCTGCAGAATTTCGTTCTGCAGATTATGCAGACTCGCTGTGCGAATAGTTTCGCATAGTGAGTCGCTATGGCGAGGTGCTCTCCTGCCAGGGGCATTCGCATAGCGAGTTGGTACGCTGTGCGAATGACTTGAGAGGTTGCTCTATGTCTGTATATTCACACAGCGAGTTTAGGCGTTGTGCGAATGGTTGGGGTGAGTTGCTCTCTGTCTAGTGATTCGCATGGCGAATCAAGGCGCGGTGCGCCTGGTTGGGGTCTGGAGTTACTTCTAATTTTATTCGAATAGCGAAAAGGGTAGCATAGCGAGTGGTTTGGGAAGGTTGGTCTTTGTATAGGTTCTCGCATAGCGACTTGGGGTGCTATCCAAGAGGTTGAGGTCTGGTACCTCTACGAGTTAATTCGCATGGCGAGACGAGTCGCTGTGCGAGGGACTCCTGGTTTCGCTTTGCGAGTTGGGTGCGCGAAGCGAAAGGTCTGAAACATTTTACTCTTTATTACTTTGTATTGAGTTTGATTAAATTACTTGTGGTATGTATTGTGAATTATGTTTGAAGGTGGATGTTTGTATATAATTGAGAATTATTATGAGTTCAATTACAAATAAAAGTATGTGATTCAAAGGGGTGAATGTAAGTTCAGTGTAGAATCTCTTGGTGAGATTCTAGGTTGTTTAGAATAATTGCAGGAAGCTCAGTCTTGGGGGTTTTCCTGAAACTCCAATGGTCTTTCATTCTCAAGTAGAGAGGATTGAACCATGTGGTGAGGAGTAGCAAGAGGTCTTAGTCTTGGGGGCTTCCAGTATGCCTCAAGGCCCGGAACAGACTAACCTCGTGAGAGTGGTAGGGTGAAACCCATTGGCAATGGTTTTGCAAAGCAGTAGAGGTCACCACGAGTGCATTAACCCGTCATAGCTCGACAATCATTCTATGTTCGGACGGTAAAGTCTAGGTCATAACATGTTAGGATGTCTAAACTAGTTTATCTTGTTTAAATAATTATGTGAATGTGCTATGTGATACAATTGTATGAATTCTTTTATATCTAGCTTACCCTTGCTTTTCTGTTATCTGTCCTTGTATGTTTTTTCTTGTGCGATGATCACCTGATTGGTTTGAGTTTATGGAGATATTTGTTTTAGTTATTTCAGCGTTAGGTGATCGAAAGGATTCACTAAAGAAGTTGGGCGAATCTACATGTATAGATATTATTTTTCATAGATTTATTTCTTATATTAGTTAATTTATAGTATATATAATATTCATTTTAGTAGTATTTTACTGGGATGTTACATTGTATGGGCAATTAACTTATATTAGTAAAACAAACATCAACGTCCATACTTAAACCTGAAAGAAAAACCTACATTGTTATTTGATATTATAATTACCAGGTTCTGAACGGAATTGTCATTCCGAATAAACAATTTTCAATGCATTCCCAAACTAACGTTTCCGTCAGAAAGATAGATACCTATTGAATATTTCCATTGTTTATAACGCCACAATTATAGCCTCCAAATCTGTGGCAAGTGAATGAACCTCACTTTTTCAGGACCAACAAGGAAATATTACTACAAGTACGTTCCAGAGGATTCAATCTATTTGTTAATAATTGGATTTACGATGGAGATATACAATCTTTTCATTTTCATAGAAGAATTTTTAGTATTCTTAATATATAACATAAATACATACATATATATATATATACATACATATATATATATATATATACATACATACATATATATACATACATACATACATATATATATATATATATATATATATATATATAATATTTATGAACGTATATAGCAGCAATTAATGGCTTCCATTGGGTATAGAAATATTGGTTTGCTTTTATGCCATTGGAAAGTTTGCAATAAAGCATTAACCAACATTCTTTCTAGTTGAGAGTGTTATCCTTCATGAACAACACAAGCTCTCTCATTTTCCCTGTTCGTAAGATCTCATATATTATCACAAGTTGTGGTTCGACGAGTAGATCGGATCCTATTGAAGCCATGATGTTTATTACTGAAACAGAAGAAGTGTAGAAGGAGAATCATAAGGCAGTTTCCTGGATGAATAAGATTGACGAAAGGGTTTTAGATTGTTTTGAGAAATAGTGTGTGATTCTGAAGGGATGGCGATAGAGAGATCAAGGTTTAAATCCGGAAGGGCATATGATGACTGAGCCTCGCCACTTGCATCGTCTGAGACATCACCATAAACATGACGAGGTGATTTACATGGCTTGTTCTTTTCAACGACTTTCGTGCCAAAAGGTTCTGAGGCATCTTCAGACATGGGTGGATTCTGAAGGAAAGGGACTTTATGATCTAATCGATGATTATTTGGATCAATGCCTTTGCTAATTAGCTTTCTTTTATATGAGAATTCCAATAGTTCTTCACTTCGTTATCTGTACGACCAGGCAATCTCCCTGCTATAAGTGACCACCTGTATGAGTCAATATTAAAAGATTAATTATTTTTCTTACTTTATAAGTCCAACTAATAGAAACCTTTTCAGCAATACGTTGGAAAAAGTTGGCTTTAATTTCCATTTATATCCTCAATGATGATTACTCAATGATGATATAATGTTGCTCAGTACACATATATGATCAAATTTTTTCATTCTTATACACTCACAAACACATTTAAAAAGTGGGTTCATGGTGTTTTCAGAACTAAATTCGCACCGGTTGCCAAGTAGCGCATGAAGCTTAATGATGAGATCTTCTTCATTCAGCAAAGTTGCCTCTTTTAAGGTCTGGCCTTAGATAGTTTATCCATCTCAGTCTACAACTTTTGCCACACCGAAGTAAACCTATGATCATGAAAAAAGGTGCATGAGGTGAAATGTATATTATATATAATTTGTTACAGTTTGGATATATTAATTTATTCCATACCTGCAGCCTGAGGAGTGTACGCCAACAAACCTCACCGTGTTTGTTGATATAATCTATGAGTTTTTGGTCTTCTTGTTTGGACCAAGCTCCTTTGTTCAAGTCTTTGATATCAGAAGCAGGTTTCCTCATTGTTTCTACGTTTACTGGGGTTTACCTGAAAGAGAAAAGGAAGCTACAAAGGGAAGAACCGAGGTGGGATAAGGTAAAGAAAGAGAAAGAGAAAGAGAAAGAGAAATATGCATTTGCAGGAGAGAGGAGAGGAATGGAAGGAGTGAGGAGATGAAAGGTGGGAATATATAGTATGGGTTGGTTGGTTGGTTGGAATTAAGGAAGTGTATGTAGTTGACTTGGACCGGTGGTTTTGCTCATACATGACTGCGTGGTTCATGCGTGATTCACAACACACTTCAGACATAGAGAGAGCAATGACACCACTGTTTGGGAAAAGGGGAGAATCAATTGGTGGTGTTCTTTATCCTTTCTTCCCAAATTTAGAGGATATGACATACGGTTGGTCTTAATGTGATTGCCGGTGAGGTTGATTTATTGCATCTAACTTACTGTCAGATATTTGGTCCACAGCAACTAGATTAGGGCTCAGTTGTTCGGAGAAGAGATGGTGGAGTAAATATTATACACTTCCTACAGTACCAACTTGGTTTTACACTCAATAATTGAATCACTTTCACTTCAACACTTACTACTACATCTAATTCTGAGAAACAAACAAAGAGTTTTCAATGTACAACAATGGGTTATAATATATCAGTTTTATTTAATTATATTTTGAAAATCTGTTCTGAGATTATTTAACTCATATATCTTGAATGGTTTGTTAGCATATAGTAGAGAAAGGGAAAGTCAATGTTTTGTCATTTAGGTTTTTGGATTAAAAAAATTGTAGAAGCAGGTGGTACAATAAAAGTAGTGTATGGAAAGGTACAAGAGTAGAAAGGAGAAAGGGGAAGTTGGCTGTGTGTGTCACACTTTACAGTGTTGACTGTTAGATTTCTCTGCTCATTTGTTGTTCTGCTTTGACGAAACAGGATTAAAAGGTGGGTGTGGATGTTCGATGGCACAAGCTAGATTTTCTCTTCTTTTATGTTTCTATGCCAAAATTCGATTATAACTCCCTTCTTAAAAAGTTTAGTGGGTGATCTTCCCTAACAGACACATTTATAGCTCCTCGTGTCTGTGGCAAATGCTTCACATTTTCTCCTTTTGCCACACTCATAGCTCTTTACTATATCCATCTCTTTCTCTATACCTAAAACTCTCATTCATTTATCAGTTGATTCGTGTAAGTAATAACTTAAGATGATAATGGCAGGTTATGGAAAACGGTTTAGTCACAAAATAAACTAAGTTTCAAAGCCTCGTAGGTGTTAATTCTCACTATAAAATGAGTTTTACTGAGAACTTATTTTATCATGAAAAATTAAAATTTTAAAGTAGACTATAAAAGTTATTATAAAGTAGACTATTAATTCTCACTATATATGCTGGTATATTTTTTTATCAAGCATTATACTTTTAATAATTTTGTATAAAAAAGTTAACTTTCTTGATCCCATCATTATGTTGTTATTTTATATTAGATTTTTCATGTCAAATTCTATTAAAATTAAATAAAAATAATAAATTAATCATATTTTAATATATTTATATTACATTAATTTTTTTTATATAAATAAGAAAGGAAAGTGTAATATTGATGATAAATCATTTTATGAAAAGTATTATAGGATTAATAAAATTTAATATATTTAATTAATTAATGTATATTTAGTTTTCCTTGTAAATAAGAACGGAAACAGTAATATTAATAGTGAGAGAACTCTTTTATAACAAGATGTATTTTAATGATAAAAATTTTATTGGTTAGTATATATCTTGGAAGAAGAAATCAAGCTGTCTTTAATGTTTTATTTTTATCGTATATTTAATGTAAGAGTTATACTATGAAAAGTATAATTTCATTTTATATGAGATTACTACACTATTTTCAAGATTTTTTCCTTTTCAAATTTACATAAGAGTTTTTATATTAACGTATATATGTTACACTTTTATAATTTTATAATCTATACTTCAATGTAAGCATGGCTTTGCAAGTATCAAAATATTGTTTTTTTTATATTCTAAATTCTATTTAAAACCTCTCGTGTCACATATCACTAGGGTTTTGTTACATTATTAGGGTATTGTTTTTATAGAATGGAATGTTGTCACAGTAATATCCAAAAGAAGAAGAGGCTGGTGGCTAGGGCAGGCAACAATGGTTGGTGAGAGGCAAGGTGCAGTGCAATGGTGGTAGCATTTTTGGTGTATTACTTTTTGTGTATCTCTTTTTCTAAGGAGAGGACATTTAACTTTCTTCTTTTTTTCTCAACAATACCTTTTTCATAATAAGAGTTCTTTTCTTATTTCTTTAAACTTTAATTTTCTAGAAAACTTTTTAAACTAATATATATATAAAAAAATCTAGTTAGAAAATTTAATCGAATTAAATTTAGAAAATGAATTGAACAAAGCTGGAAGTCTCGTCCATAAATACGACACGTGACATCATTTGTGCATTATTACTGACACCATGCATGGTCACTTGTAATTGTCAGACATTCTCGTACACGAAATAAATTATATTTAATATTGGTTATCATGCCTATATTCTTTAATAATATTAATAATCCAGTTTATAAAATTGTAGAGATGACTTGGCAATCAATAGTATTGCTTGTATAAAGAAAAAGATGAAGATCTAATATATTTTAATCTCTTAGATTGTGAGAAATTATTGAATTGATGCGAATATTATTATACACCAAAGTTTTATTTGATGTGCCACTGAACCGTTGGTAGTTGTCATTTACTTAAATAGCAATGGCCATCAGAAAATCAAATCGTTGAGACAACTTTATATCAGTTCGAAATAGAATATCAGTGACAACTTATTTTCTCACAGTAAAGACAAAATAGTCAACGTGGTTATCTCAGATTTGCAGTTGGTGATGATGAGCAGTGTTTTCATGGGATTTTATAAGAAAAGTTTTTGTGGCTTGGATTAACCACACTTTTCTTATCTTTTCTCTTTTCTAAGAAAAGTTTTCTACTAATATCTCATATTTCGTTAATAAACTTTTTCTTTATTTTTCTTAACTTTAAAATCACTACAACCGAACTGTATCTTTGTTGTCGCAATGCTGCATTATTTCAAGGTTACTTCAATCAATTTTAAGTGCATCTGATTATCTTTATAAGTGTATGCTGGGGCATACCTTCCAAGAGTAATTGACGGGCAAATAATAACTCTGATTCCAGTTAATGCAGATAGAGTTACTTGACTTTAATTTGAATTTAAATAAAAATATTATAAAATAAAATACATTAAAGTTAAAATGATTAGACTCGCATTAATTTATTTATTTTATTATTTATACTTATTTAAATGATTATTACTATTGAAATCGCGTGCATTAACTGAGTTTTTTTTTATAACAAAAAATAATAAAATTATAATTATAAAAGTAAATAGTAATTTTTATGATATAATTATAAATAGCTATTTATTTTTATACATTAATTTTATTTATTTAATTAAAAATTAATTAAATTTAAAAAATGGTTAAATTTAAAAATTAATTCAATTTAAATAAAACCTTTTCTTGAAAGATAAAAGTTAAACAAAATTGAAGACAAAATAGGAAATTCCTTTTTATATACGGGTATAAATTATTAGATAGATTAATTTTCTTTATCATAATTTCTTTTATTTGGGTGAGTTTGATTTGTACTAACTAAAATTTTATATAATTTCCTTTAGCTTTTCTTTTATATATATAATTTACTCAAATTTTCTCGTCACTCTTTCTCTTTTTCAACACAAAAGAAACTTCTCTTCTACAAAGAAAACATAAAAAAACATTTTTGATCTTTATTTCAATCAGATTTTCTTTTTCTTTTATGGGAAAGGAATTATATATATATTATATATATATATATAATATAGAAAAACTTTAGAAATAGAAGGTTTGAATAGAGTTTTTAAATTTTTTTGTAAAATAGTGTTTAATTTCAAATTAGACGGTGTGCAACAGTAGTTAAACACTTGAATTTATAAAATAATGTTTAGAAAAAACCTTTGAAAAACAAAAGCAATAAAACATGCTAGATTTTATTAGTTCACTCTAAATTGAGCTATGTCAAATTCTCCCTTAAAGGGGTTTCATTAATCACAACAGATTACAACAAGTTTAATCACTCTTGGTTTACAACTAACTCACTAGTTAGAATAAGTATAAAACTTCTAGTATCAACTAGTCTAATTGACTAAATAGTCTAATTCCACTAAGTTAACCTTACAAAATTAATTACAAGAACAAAATGTATGACTCTCTTAGAGAAGATTTGAAATAAGTACGATATGATTATGAAAACGTGAAAATAGCTTTATTTTTCAAAGAACAAGTCTAAGAGATAGAGCTTAAAGCCAAAGGCAGCATGAGCGTATTAAAAAATAATTCTTTGTTGTCTCCTCTTCATGTAATCTTTTTTATATAAACTTCTTCAAAAATGATGTGTTACTCAAGCTTTGACTATCTTCTAGGTGTGTAGTTTCATTGCACTAAGTCTGAAGCTATGTTGTGTCTTGGTAGAGCAACTATGTGGGTGTGTACAAAAAGAATAGACATAAAGCATGAAGGAAACATTCCTTGAATATCTTTCTATCTCTTAACGTATTAAGATCTTGAGCATGCTTTTAAATAAAGGTAGAAATCTGCACAGATAAAGGAATACAACACAACAAACAAAAAAGTACTAGAAATTACATGCTTTAAAGCATTAGACGATCCTAAGCGTTTAGGCATAATATGTGTACTATCGTTTAAGCGTTGTTTGTTTGAGTAACTTACAAAGTTTAGGGTAATTTTTGTTGGGTTATTGGGCTCCCTTCCTATGTGGAGAATAGGCCCAAATAATGTGGACATTTAGGTCCCACAAGGTCAAATTGAGATGGGTCAGATTAGTAGAGCACATTAGAGTCATTTGAAGAGAGGCAAAAGCCAAGTGAGAGAAAAAGAAAGAGAGAAAGTCATTCCCGCATAACCCTAAACCTGCACTGGTGTTTATTGCTGTGAACTCGTTCACCGTTGGATCAAGCTGATTTGTGGATAGTAGGTTCCAGACATACGGTTCTTCATTCTGACCGTTCGGATCGTCAATCGGAGGTTTAGATTGGGAGATATCGGTCCCGCACCAGCAGCCCTGTTTTGTGAAATTTTCATCTTCTTGGTTCTCATTTGTAAGCATTTGTGCTTATTTAAATTTGCTTATTGAACACATCATTTGGTGTTATTATTGGAGACTCTTTTGTACCCTATTATTGATCATAGTGGATTTTTCTTTGGTCTGGACGACTCGTGGTTTTTACCCTTGCATTGAGGGGTTTTCCACGCTAAAAATTGTTGGTGTCTCTTTGTGTTTTGGATTCTATTTTTGTTCTATTTGTTTGGTGCTCCTCACAGATTCTCGTAAGAAGGAGGATTGAATTTTCACTGCGTTATTACTGTTTGATAAGTTGTTATATTTTTTTGCCCTTTCCCCATCAGAGTGGCATCAGAGCTCTTTGGTTAAGGGACGATTTAGTTTGTGTGAATGATGGAGCCAGATACAAAATTGATTCCTTTGAATGGAGAAAATTATCACCTATGGAAAGACAAGATGAAGGATTTGCTATTTGTGAAAAATTTGCATCTTCTAGTTTTTGCTTCCAATAAACCGGAATCCAAGTCAGATGAAGAATGAGATTTTGAACATCAACAGGTATGTGGATTTATCAGGCAGTTTGTTGATGATAATGTTTATAATTTTGCTGCTAATGAGACACATGCGAGAAGCCTATGGGATAAGCTTGAGTCCTTGTATGCCTCTAAGTTAGGAACTAATAAATTGTACTTGCTGAAAAATTTTGTGGAGTTGAAGTACGAGGAAGGAAATCCTGTTTCAAATCACTTGAGTGAATTTCAAGGGTGCTATGATCAATTAATAGGAGTGGGTATAAAATTTGATGATGATCTATTGGGTTTATTCTTGTTAAACTTTTTGCCAGATTCATGGGAGACATTTCGGGTTTCCATGATAAGTGTTACCCCTAATGGTGATATTTCTTTGCAAATGGCAAAGAGTGGTGCTCTTAATGAGGAGATGAGAAGGAAGACACAGGGTACTTCATCTCATTCATAAGTACTTATTACAGAGAATAGGGGGAGAAGCTAGAAGAAAGGACAAAATAGTAGTAGAGATAAAAGTAGGAGCAAGTCCAAGTCTCGGTACAAGAATGTGGAATGCCACTATTGTCACAAAATAGGGCATATAAAGAAGAACTATTTTTTGTTGAAGAAAGATAGCAAAGACAAAAAGGGTAAGCAAAGAGAAAAAGATACCGATGATGGTGATCATGTTACTACTACTACATGTGGTGTGACCTTATTTGTCTTCGTGATTATGACACTATTAATATTGTATCTGATGAAAGCATGTGGATAATTGATAGTGGTGCTACACTGCATGTTACATCTAGGAAGGAGTTCTTCACATCTTATACACCTGGTGATTTTGGAGTATTGAAGATGGGTAATGATGGAGTGTCTAAGGTTATTGGTGTTGGTGATGTACACCTGCAAACCAACATGGGGATGCATTTGTTGCTTAGAGGAGTTAGACATGCTGTAGATGTTCACTTTAACTTGATTTCTGTGCAAGTACTTGATGATAGTGGATTTGATAACCACTTTGGTTCTGGAAAGTGAAGCTCACCAAAGGTAACTTGATTGTGGCTAAAGGGGAGAAAAATTATAAGCTTTACTGCACAAAAGCTTTGGTTGCTAAAGATAGTGTGAATGCCATGTATATGGAGTAATCTTTGTGGCACAGAAGGCTTGGGCATATCAGTGAAAAAGGACTTAACTGCTTAGTTAAAAAGGATGTTCTCTCAGGATTGAAGAGTGTAGAGTTGGAGAAATGTTCTCACTGCATGGCTGGTAAACAAACCAGAGTATCCTTCAAGAAGCATCCTCCTTCCAAGAAGTCAGAGTTGCTTGAATTGGTGCATTCTGATGTTTGTGGCCCATTGAAGGTAAAGTCTTTTAGTGGTGCACTTTACTTTGTTACTTTTATTGATGATTGTTCCAGGAAGCTTTAGGTTTATGCTTTATAGAGAAAGGACCAAGTGTTGGACAAGTTTAAAGAATTTCATGCTTTGGTTGAGAAACAGTCAGGCAAGAAGCTGAAGCGCATTCGTACTCACAATGGTGGTGAATATTGTGGACCATTTGATGCTTATTGTAGATAGTATGGTATTGCACATGAGAAGACTCCTCCCAAAACTTCTCAGTTGAATGGTTTAGTAGAGAGAATGAACAGGACATTGATTGAAAGAGTTAGGTGTATGCTTTATGAAGCAAAATTGCCTAAGCATTTTTGGGGGTGAGACATTGTTTACAGCAGTGCATGTTATTAATCTAAGTCCTACAGTCGCTTTGAATTCTGAGGTGCCAGACAAGATTTGGTTTGGCAAGAATGTTACTTATGATCATTTGGGTGTCTTTGGTTGTAAAGCATTTGTTCATGTTTCAAAGGATGAAAGATCCAAGTTGGATGTGAAGACAAGGCAATGCATCTTCATTGCCTTTGGTCAGGATGAATTTGGCTACAAGTTGTATAATCTCGTTGAAAAGAAAGTTGTTAGAAGTCGTGATGTGCAATTCATGGAAGATCAAACCATTGAAGATATTGATAAGGTGGAAAAGTCTACACCTAAGGAAGATGGTAGTGTGGCTGATTTTGATCCAATTCATTTGTCTATTAATGATTTGGATATTGATGTTCATGATGATAAACAACATGGTGATATTGGTAATTAGCAGATTGGAGATAGATGACTTGGATGTTCCTATTGATAATGTTGATGAAGAGGAACATGATGTGTCACTAGATGAGAGTCTTGGTGATGTACCTGAGTTACCAGAAGCTCAACCCAGAAGATCTGATAGGCCAAAACAACCTTCTAAGAAGTACTCTACCAATGAGTATGTGATGTTGACTGATGACGGAGAACCTGAATGTTATGAGGAGACCATTGAAAGTGAAGAAAAACAAAAGTGGTTGGATGCAATGCAAGATGAGATGAAATCTCTGCATGATAATCACACTTATGACTTGATGAAGTTACCTAAGGGTAAGAGAGCCTTAGAGAACGGGTGACTTTTCAGGGTAAAGCAAGAGATCAATTCTACATCTACCAGATATAAAGCCAGATTAGTGTTGAATGGCTTCAGACAAAGAAAGGGTGTTGACTTCAATGAGATTTTCTCACCTGTGGTGAGGATGATATCCATAAGAACTGTGTTAAGTTTAGCTGCTACTCTATATTTGGAGGTTGAGCAGATGGATGTGAAGACAACTTTCCTTCATGGTGATTTGGAGGAAGAGATTTACATGAAGCAATCAGATGGTTTTCTTGTTGAAGGCAAGGAAGACTATGTATGTAGGTGATGACAAATTTATAAACACCGAAAATGGCGCCAAAAACTTGTTTAACCCTCGGCAAGTGTCACCGAATCGTATCAAGTAATAAACTCGGTAAGACCAAGTATCGTTCTCCCAAAGGACTCACGACCTAGTTAGTTATATGATTTCTTGATTATTTAAGACTTGTGAATAAATTCTTGAGGTTTCAAATGCAAAAGACAATAAGTAAACATGTATGCATGAGTTTTGATCAATGGAAAAGAGGAAAACAAACACTTGAACAAATTAGATGGATGAGTATGTTGTTGGGGTAATCAATTTCATCTTATCCATTCTCATATACTTTTAGGAATTCATCATTCTTTTCATCAATGTTAATGCCACTCTCTAAATCACCTTGCAAGAAAGCTTATCCTTAATTACGAGTTCATACAATTCCTAGCATCCCTAATAATTAATTCTGAAGCATAGAAGCTTAAAGGCAACCAACCCTCATATCCCTATGTTTAGGTAATATGCTATTCGAAGAATTTCCCCGGATCTAGATTTCCCCGTACGTTCCCAAATCGACAAAACCAATAATCATGACATCGAATGAGTTAAACAATGCATGCTTTGAGCAAAGAGGAAAAACCCTAACTAATGATGAAAGAAAACATGTATCTCAAATAAGATGTTTAAACACAAATTCCATATATGAGAGCTTCAAAAGATTACATTGATTCCCCAACAACAATACAAAGTTTAATTCACCATGTTCATGGTGAAACTAGATGAACAATGATGAATGAATGAAAGATAGAACCCTAGAAAGATGAGTAGGTAGCCTGAGCATCTAAGATCTTCCTCCAAGGGGTGGAAAAATGAGTGTTTGCTTCGTCTCCAACCAAAGATACAAACCCTAGGATGTCCTAAAGCTTATATACTATTCTAAAAAATACAGAAAATTAGGCCCAAGCCCATAAAAACAAAAGAAAACCGGTCTAAGCCCACTTAGAATGGCGCTCAGCGGTATTTTACCGCTGAGCGGTAATAACGCATGATCCATTTTGCCCCCAGCTGTTATTTTTGCCCCTCAGCGGTGATTTTGGCACTTGAAAAGTGGCGCTCAATGGTATTTTACCGCTCAGCGGAACTTTTTCTGTATTCTGGTTGACTTCTCAGCATTCTGGTTGACTAGTTGACTTTTTTGGTTTATGGTTGACTTTTCAGCACTCCAATCATTCGGTACTTCAATTCTTCTTTCAAATCATTCAATTAGCCTAAAAAAATCAAGGGAATCTTGCACAAAACCATTAAATTCACTTTCAACTCTTTTATTCACAAAACTAAAGTAAAAATATGAGTTCAAGCTAGTTTCTAAGTCTTAAAGGTTGCTTTTGGTATCAATTTTAAGCATAAAAATAACGGTTTTTCAACCGTTATCAGTAGGCTACGGAAAAACCTATATGGTTTGAAGCAAGCTTCGAGGCAGTGGTATAAGAAGTTTGAGTCTGTTATGTGTGAGCAAGGCTACAAAAGACTACTTCTGACCATTGTGTTTTTGTCAGGAAATTTTCTGAGAATGATTTCATTATATTGTTGTTATATCTTGATGACATGCTTATTGTTGGGAAAGATGTATCCAAACTTGATAGGTTGAAGGAGCAACTGGGTGAGTCATTTGCCATGAAAGACATGGGAGCTGCTAAGAAGATTCTTGGTATAAGTATCACTCGTGATAGAAAAGAGAAGAAACTTTGGCTATCACAGGAGCACTACATTCAGAAGGTGTTGCAAAGATTCCAAATGGAAAATGCTAAAGTTGTAAGTACTCCTCTTGCTACTCATTTTAAGTTGAGTGTTAAACAAAGTCCTTCAAATGAAGCTGAGAAGATGGATATGAGCAAAGTTCCTTATGCTGCTGTGATGGGTAGTTTGATGTATGCAATGGTATGTACAAGGCCTGATATTGCACATGTTGTTGGTACAGTCAGTAGATTTCTGTCAAATCCAGGTAGAGAGCATTGGAATGCTGTGAAATGGATTTTGAGGTACCTTCGTGGTACTAGTGATTTGAGGCTTTGTTTTGGAGGTGATAAGCCTACTTTGGTGGGTTACTCAGATTCAGATATGGCTGGAGACATTGATTCCAAAAAGTCTACTTCAGGGTATATGATTCATTTTGTAGGGGGAGCCTTGGCTTGGCAATCAAAGTTGCAAAAGTGTGTAGCATTGTCTTCTATTGAGGCAGAATTCATTGCACTTACTGAAACATGTAAGGAGTTGTTATGGGTGAAGAAATTCTTGCAGGAGCTTGGTTTTGTGCAAGGGAAATACTTGTTGTATTGTGACAGTCAAAGTGTTTATTCATCTTGGTAAGAATCCAACTTTTCATTCTAAATCCAAACATATTGATGTGAGGTATCATTGGATACATGATGTTTTGGATGCTAGGTTGTTGGAATTAGCTAAAGTTCATACAGATGATAATGATGCTGATATGATGACCAAGGCATTGCCAAGAGGAAAGTTTGAAGTTTGTTGTGAGATCGCCGGTTTGGCGGATATCTCTACATAGTCGTGAGGGAGAGATTTGTTGGGTTATTGGGCTCCCTTCCTATGTGGAGAATAGGCCCAAATAATGTGGACATTTAGGTCCCACAAGGTCAAATTGAGATGGGTCAGATTAGTAGAGCACATTAGAGTCATTTGAAGAGAGGCAAAAGCCAAGTGAGAGAAAAAGAAAGAGAGAAAGCCATTCTCGCATAACCCTAAACCTGCACTGGTATTTTATTCGCTGTGAACTCCTTCACCGTTGGATCGAGCTGATTTGTGGACAGTAGGTTTCAGACATATGGTTCTTCATTATGATCGTTCGGATCGTCAATCGGAGGCCTAGATTGGGAGAAATCGGTCCCGCATCAGCAGCCCTGTTTTGTGGAATTTTTCATCTTCTTGGTTCTCAATTGTAAGCATTTGTGCTTATTTAAATTGGCTTATTGAACACATCATTTGGTGTTATTATTGCAGACTCTTTGTACCTATTATTGATCATAGTGGATTTTTCTTTGGTCTGGACGACTCGTGGTTTTTACCCTTGCATTGAGGGGTTTTCCACGCTAAAAATTATTGGTGTCTCTTTGTGTTTTGGATTCTATTTTTGTTGTATTTGTTTGGTGCTCCTCACAGATTCTCGCAAGAAGGAGGATTGAATTTTCGCTGTGTTATTACTTTTTGATAAGTTGTTATATTTTTTGGCCCTTTCCCCATCAATTTTCATATGTAGCGTTTAGCGCTTTTTACTTTTATCTTAGACAATTTAAACTTTTTTTGACGCTATTGTTATTAGGTGCTCTGTTAGAGTTCTTTATAGCATTTAGGATATCAAAGATAACATTTAGTGTATTTTATCCTATTCGATTCAAACAATTAGACGTTTCGTTTAGACATTCTATTAAACTTCGAAACAAGGTTTTTTTAAACGGTCTTGTCTTAACAATCTTCCTCTTTTTATATTTAACAAATACATATGATAAGATGAAATAGGTATATAAATTCAACATATTGTAATCAAGGATTTGCTAAACGTGATAGAGTTGTTGAGAGCATATATATAAATTCATTCATTTTTACCATGCTAGTCGTTTAACAATCTTTTTTTTGAAAGATTTTACATATATGTTATTAGAGCAAGAATAGTTATCATAGCTTTATTTCCATATCATTTGATCTGAGAATTGAACTATATAAATCAAAGCTATGTATGCATAATATAATATTTCTATATATATATATATATATATATATATATATATATATATATATATATATATATATCATTTGATATGAGAATTGAACTATATAAATCAAAGTTATGAATGCATAATATAAGAGCACAAGTAATAGTTCATAGCATCAATGCATATGGAAATCATGGTACTAATTCATTATACCATAGTAGCATATCAAGTATTAGTGTATGTTGAATTAAATCATGATAACTTGTTAATATCAAAATTTTTGAATCATTACGTAAATGATTGAAATATGGCTTCCATAAGTCAAAGATCACTATATGCTATGTATCAGAATATTTGTGATAATAAATCATATCAAGTGTTTATGCAACAATATTAAGATATCAGAGTAAAGAATCAAAAATTATATCAGAGTGAAAATCAATTAACCATGTATTAGAGCAAATAAATAAATAAATGTGTGTAAAAACAAATTTCTCCCCCTAAAACAATTATTCTCCCCCTAGATTTATTTACTCCTAGAGAAAATTTTTGGCAAATATATTCTTCCCCTTATTTGATAAACATCAAAAGGTTCAAAAATAGACATCATTGCTTGGTGGGAGGTGGTGATAGTGGTGGTTGAGATTGAGATTGAGGTGGTGGTGGTTGAGGTTGAGGTGGTGGTGTAGGCTTAGGAAACAATTAGGTGGTAAGGGCATGAAGGGTGGTGATAATGGTGTTGAACTTCATCTCTTGTTTTTCTCTCATTACAACAAGTTTTATTGTTTGATGCATAGAATGTTGAGCAATCAGAGACTAAACATGGTCAAGTATGATGGTGGAGGCTAGGTCGTTTGGTAAGGCTAAGGTGGTGTATAAGGGCATGGTTGTTATGGGTTGAGGGTTGTGGATATTATTTGGGAAGATGGTTGAGGTACAAGGCTTAGTGGTTTGGTAGGGCTGGGTTATAACATCCCAACTCTAGTAGCCACTTAAGAGCATCAAAGTTTACAAACTTTCGTAAATGAAATAAAAATTTCACAAGAAAGTAGCTTATTAAAAATTGAAATTATAATATCCATAATCCAAACAAACATAAATTGTCTAATGAAAATTAATTAATCCATTTTCAAGAAAATAGTAAACTAATTAAACTTTAAAAACTCCCATTAGTAGTCCCATTTCTCGTCATCTACTCAACTCTAGCAACATCTGCATTCACATATACTACAGTATAACATAAATGTTATACGATCATCACCCATGTCATTTATATTTATGTATCAGCAACTGATAACGTTGTCATTGACGCAATCAAAATAATACTACTAAACTATAGCAACTTCAGTATTGTTAAGATAGTAACTAAAAAAATAGAAAGAGTAAATTCAACCTTAACTCTTCTTCCAACGAACACGAAATTGATTCTTAAAAAATTAATTCTTATAAATACACTAGGGTTAGTAAAACAAAAACAATAAAGAAGACAAGGATCAATAAAAGATTAAAAACAAAATAACAAAGATAGAAAGAAAGAAATTTATAAAAGATTCAAGAAGAGATTTGACGCTTAAGCTCGAGAGTATCTCTTTCTCTTCTCTTCTCTTCTCTTTTCTTCAACTCATATATAATCTTTTCTTTGAGTTCTTTTGTCTCTTCTTTTCTGTAGGATGGATATGGAGTTGTAAGCTTAGTGCACTTGCTATCCTCTATTTTATCCTCTTGACTTTCTGCGTGAGAGATATTCTATTCATAGGCTTGATGAATATTTGTTCATTAAACAGTGTTTGTAGTTTGTAGCCTTGATGCTTGTATTTTCTCTTTCTTCATTTCACAATAGTCATTGTGTAAGTCAACTTTGTTAGAGCATACGTGCTTTTCCAGTCCTTTGCTTGAAGTAGGTTGTACGATCTTTTAAGATTTTGCTTCAAGAGAAGAACATTCCATGATGATCTCTTTTGTCTTTAACGTCCACATTTGATATTTGATCTATAGCACTGTGGATGTGTGTAAAATAACTTATCTGAAAAATTAGAGTAAATTGTGCATGCAGTATATATGACTTTTCTTATCACTTTTTTTGTTTAAACGATGTATTCAATCTTTTAGTTCAACTTTTATTTTTAAGTCTTTTATGTTTATAGTTTTCTGTTTTTATCTTTTGAATGTTGTTACTGAAGACAATAGAAACGTAGATAAATAGATAAAGTTGTAAATAAGATAAGGATAAGCATAAAAACAGATGAGGCGGTAAATAAATAAATAAACATCATTCAAACATTTTATTAGAACAAAACACTCACAAACAGATTACAAGAATATAAGCATGGACTCTTAAGATAAACTATAAGAAATTGGAGAAACTCTCCCTAATTCTATATTGTCCTAATTTCTAGTGTACTCCCCCTGAGTACATGCTCCTAGATGTACTCCTTATCTATTCTCCCCATTTGATAAACATCAAAAGGGAGGCGGAAGAGAAAGGACATCACAACTTGACAAGATTAGGGTGAGCGGGAAGAGGTGGTGGTAAGGTGGAAGAACTACATGCGAAAGGCAGGTAAGTTCTAAGAGTAGGACTAGAAGAGGAGGTTGGATTATCATGTGCATGTTGTTCTGGTGAGCAGCTGAGATGACGATGATGGTCAGGAGGTTTGGAAAAAGGTTTCATTGGCTCTGAATATTGAGGATTGTGTGCCTCAGGAGTTTGAGAGAGCATGAATGTGAGATAGGAATTAGGGTTGAAGAGAATGTGCTGAGAAGTTGAGAAGAGAAGTGTGTTTAAAAAGAACAAAAAGTTAGTAATGGACGATTGATTAGTCTCATCCATTTAATGAGGTTAGTAGGAATAGATTCTAAAGAGATTTATATATCTTTGAATACCAAAAAGGTTTTGAGAGGAGTGTTAGTTAATAACGGATAAGAGTGGGAAGCGACAAATTCAGAGGTTTGGAGAATTTTGAGGAGAAGAGAGAGATTGGACAGACAGGAGGGTGGCTTGATTGACATGTGGAAGATTTAGCTGAAAGGAGAGAGGGTTTGGGCTTAGGAAATCTAAGACAACTTCTAGAGATGGGCTCAGTACGTAGAACACCTAATGTATGAATGCAGTTTGTCTTATAGACAATTTGTCTTAGACAGTGCATCAGAATGACGTCTTTGGACTATGTGTCCTAGACAATTGACTTTCTAGACTCTTATGTGAACCCTATATGACACACTTAACATATTTGAATCGAAGATTCATTCAACGTATCTCATACCAATAAGGGTTATTAGACAGTTAAGTCTATCTTCAACTAATGGCTTAGTGAAACATATTGTAAGTCCACAATACCCTTGTTAACATGATCACATATGAAGTGATGTTTGACCTCAATATGCTTAGCATGTGAATGCAATGTTGGATTTTAGACAAAGAAATTGTAGCATTATTATCATAAAAGATATGAATCGTACCTTGATTGTGACTAGAGTCTTCGAGTTGATTCCTGATCCATTGCAGCTGAGAGCAACAATGGCAGTCGACACATATTCAGCTTCAGCAATTGATAGTGTGATTGTGTCATGCTTCTTGCTCAGCCATGATACTAGATTTCCTCCAACAAAGTGGCAACCTAAACTGATCTTTTTCGCTCAACTTTGTCTCCAACAAAATCAACATCACAATATCTTCAAGATCAAAACCAAGAAATGTTGTTCCTTTTTTTTATAGCGAAATATGTGTTTGCCAACACTAAGACAGGTTTCTCTAGGATCATATTGAAATCTTGCACAAAGATAGACATTGAGCATAATCACTAGTGGAAAAAAAGATTCAATGATGGGCTATTATGATAGGTGAAATCCACATGTCATAATACATTGACCAGTGGCAATTTTGTATAAAACTACGATATATTTTAATAAACCTATCATAATAAGTGAGGTGCACTGGCAAAATGAAAATTATGGTTTAAAACATATATGATAAATATTAGGTTTAATACCTATTTTTGTTCCTCGGTTTGTAGGGTCTGTTTAAAGTTGTCCTCCTTTTTTTTCAAAAGTTCACTAATATCCTATATTTTGCAAAAAACGATGCATGTTAGTCATTTTGCTTACGGTGTTAAAAAGGCTAACGCAGACTTGCCCTCTTGGCAAAAAGTTGATGACTTGTACAGTTATTGTTTACGTGGCACGTTGAGTTGGAATGACTTGGCAAGGTGTGTAGAAATGATATTGAATTAATTGGTTAAAAGCAAAGGGTTAGGGTTGTTGTTGATTCGTCCCTGAAGTGAGCAAACTTGTTCTTCCTCACATGGTGGTGCTTCGAGCTACATCATAATATATTCGCTATATTATGACTCATAAGTGAAAATCTGTCATAATACACTAGACCTATTATGATAGGTGACAGAAAATACATCATATACGCTGAACTATTATGACGTAATTTTTCTACGTCATAAAATGGATGATGTGGACGAAGTGGACGAAGGAGAACAAGAAGAAGAAGAAAAAGAATAAGAAAAGGACGAAGTAGACGAAAAGGATGAAGTGGACGAAGTGCACGATGTGGACGAAGTGCATGATGTGCACGAAGAGGACGAAGTAGACGAAATCGACGAAGTGGACGAGGTGGATGAAGTGGACGACGTGGACGAAGTGGACAAATTAGAAGAAGTGGATGAAGTGTACGAAGTGGAAGAAGTTGACAAAGTGGACGAAGTGGAAGAAGTAGAAGTGGAAGAAGTGTGATGAAGTTGCTCCAGAAGAGGTGTGGGTTGAAGGCAGGGAAATGATGAATTGGATCATTAGCAGTGTCGAAGTTGGCTCACGAGAAGCCGCTGGCAGCGGAATGAATTGTGGTTTGGCAGCAGCGGAATAGTGAATTCAGTGGATGCAGAGATGGAGGAAGAGCTCTATGGTGAGTGGATTCTCTAGCTCAGACGGCCTTCATTGGAAGGAAGCTAGAAGGAGAAGGAAAGCTCAATAAGAGGTGACTTTTGGCAAAGTTCTGGTTGCTGGAAAATGCATCAGCAGAGTAAAACTCAATATCTTCAAAAGTGAGCTACAAGCTTTGCTTATGAGATTTTATAGATCAATCTCAAAGCTTAAGCAAGCCTTTTACACGTTTTTTTAGATCTGAAATGCTAACCATGTGCTAAATGTGTGGCTTCTAGAAAGCCTTATGAAACACGTGAGAAATGAGTTTTACATGAAGAAAACAATTACTAATGCCACCCCATAGAAGGATAAGCACACCCCTTCTTGTGTGGAAATGTCTACTTTACCCTTCTCCATGTTTTGGCAAATTTGTAACATCTTCTTGTTCTCCAATTTTCCATCCAAAAATAGCAAATAGTATTTGACCTTGGGGAGAATACTCATCTTGGAGCTTTTTGGCCATCCCTCTTGTGATGGGTCCTATGGTGCTAGGCCTTCTTGTATCATCCCCTCCCTCTTGAGAAGGATTTGCCCTCAAATCCAAAAGGTCTTCATCTTCACTATCAAATCCTGAAAAAGGTTTAAGATCAGATACATTGAAGGTAGCATGAACACCATATTCAGGAGGAAGATCAAGTTGATATGCATTGTTATTAATACTTCTTATCACTCTAAAAGGTCCATTTCCTCTAGGATTGAGTTTGGATTTTCTTAGTTGAGGAAATCTTTCCTTTCTAAGATGAATCCAAACTAAATCTCCTTCATTGAAGATTAACTCTTTCTTGCCCTTATTATGTTGCTTGGCATATTTCTCATTTTGTTGTTGAATTTGAATTTTAACCCTTTGATGTAAATCTTTGATAAATTTAGACTTAGATACCCCATCTTGATGAATAAAATCAATAGAATTTGGAAGGGGTATTAAATCCATGGGTGTCAAAGGATTAAAACCATAAACAACTTCAAAAGGAGACAATTTAGTAGTTCCATGAACTACTCTATTGTAGGCAAACTCAACATGAGGTAGGTACTCATCCCAAGATTTTTGATTCCCTTTAAGAACTACCCTTAGTAAAGTGGAAAGAGATCTATTGACTACTTCAGTTTGACCATCTGTTTGAGGATGGCAAGTAGTAGAAAAAGATAACTTAGTCCCTAATCTAGACCATAAGGTCCGCCAAAAGTGACTAAGAAATTTTGTATCTCTATCCGAAACTATTACCTTAGGTAACCCATGAAGTTTAACCACATCTCTAAAGAATAACTTTGCAATGTTGCTTGCATCATCTACTTTGTGGCAAGGTATAAAATGAGCCATTTTGCTAAATCTATCTACCACCACAAAGATAGAATCAAAACCCCTAGAAGTTTTGGGAAGACCTAACACAAAATCCATACTTATCTCTTCCCAAGGGTGGAAGCAACATTCAAAGGAGTATAAAGTCCATGAGGCATTGATTTAGATTTAGCTTCTAAACAAGTTATACACTTAAAGCAATGCCTTTGAACATCCCTTCTCATGTGAGGCCAAAAGAATTTTTCTTTCAACATGCCAAGGGTCTTTTCTACCCCAAAATGTCCCATTAATCCTCCCTCATGTGTCTCTTTAACAAGGAGTTTTCTATGTGAACCTTGAGGAATGCAAATTTTTCCTTCTTTAAAAAGATACCCCTCTTTCACATAGAATCCTCCTTGAGGTTTATTGAGACATTCCTCATAGATATGAGCAAAATAAGGATCTTGTGAATATAATTCAAGAATGTTATTAAATCCAAGAATTTGAGCTCCCAATGTGGCTAATAGATTAATTTTTCTTGACAAAGCATCAGCCACCACATTGGATTTTCCTTTCTTGTATTTAATAACATAGGTGAATTGTTCAATGAATTCCAACCACTTAGCATGCCTCTTTTGTAACTTGTGTTGACTCTTTAAATACTTAAGTGATTCATGATCACTATGAATGATAAACTCCTTGGCAACAAGGTAATGTTCCCAAGTTTGAAGAGCCCTCACAAGTGCATAGAGTTCCTTGTCATAGGTGGGGTAATTACAAGAGGCACCATGAAGTTTTTCACTAAAGTATGCAATTGGGTGTCCTTCTTGTAATAATATTGCACCTATGCCAAATCCTGAAGCATCACATTCTAGCTCAAAAGTTTTGGAAAAATTTGGCAAAGCTAGAATGGGTGCTTGTGTGAGCTTCTCTTTGAGTAGCTCAAAAGCCTTTTGTTGTTTATCCCCCCAATGAAATGTAACATCTTTTTTCACCAACTCATTGAGGGGTGAAGCAAGACTAGAGAAGTTAGGAACAAATCTTCTATAAAAACTTGCCAACCCATGGAAGCTCCTTACTTCTCCTACATTCTTTGGAGGAGGCCAATCTTGGATGGCCTTTATTTTTTCTGGGTCCACATGAACCCCATTTTTGGTGACCACAAATCCAAGAAATATGACACTATCAACACAAAAGGTACACTTGTCAAAGTTTGCAAACAATTTGTGTTTTCTAAGAATTGTTAAAACAACTCTCAAATGATTTTCATGAGTTTGCAAATTTTGACTATATACCAAGATGTCATCAAAGTAGACAACTACAAACTTCCCAATGCAATCCCTAAGGACATGATTCATAAGTCTCATGAATGTGCTTGGAGCATTTGTAAGACCAAAAGGCATAACTAGCCATTCATATAATCCAAACTTGGTCTTAAAGGCAGTTTTCCATTCATCACCTTCTTTAATTCTTATTTGGTGATAGCCACTTTTTAAATCTACCTTTGAAAATATTTGTGCTCCATGCAATTCATCCAACATATCATTGATGAGTCAATATTTTGTTCACTTCACTTAGTTTATTGTGCTAGAATTAATCGGGGAATTGTGCTTAATTGTCCAGTATTTTCCCATTTTTACTAATTGTGCTTAATTTGACCAAAAATTCTAATTTTAATTAATTTGGATTATTTGAGCAAATTATTTGCATTATTAATTTCAGGGAAAATGTTGGAAATAATATTTGAGACATTTGGAGGTCAAAAGAAAATGCCACATCAATTATATTTTAAACTAAGATGAAAGAGAGGTGTGGATTTAAATTATGGGGGTGCACACAAGAAAAAAAGAGGTTGCACGTGAGAGAGGGAGAACATGTCATTCACTTGTTGAATTTTAAGAAGCAAAATTGGCTTGGAATCATCACACTACACGGCCTAGGCAACCAGCTGTCAAGGAATCTTCTTTCTCTTTTAAAGTAAAGGACACCAATGGAAAGGGACCACCACTTGGAAGCATACGGTGATTAATGGAGAACATTAAGCTGCCACGTCTAGCACCAAATAGGGGTGACATCCAGCAAAAAGAAAATGGTGCTGAATTGGTGCAGCAGCCCACACGGACAGCAGCTTCAGCACTCCTAGGAACTCATCACGGCCCACGCTCCACACCTTCACCACGTTCCAGCAGCACACGTAGACGGGCTGAGAAAAAATAGCTCCAAGTTTCTTAAGGTTGATCCAGTAAAGCATGTGGGCTGATTCATGTTTCACGGAGAGCTTCACGATCCAGCAGAGGGTAGCGCCCAGCTTGCACAAGGTAGAAGCAGCAGTACAGGGGTGTATCCAGCAAGGGCTTCACGGGAAGAAGCCTTCAGGCAGCAGCAAGCCATGAGCACGTGGCACCCAACCCATACGCACTGCTTGAAGCATCCAGAACCTGGCACACTCCACGCCTACAGTCCAACACAGCAGCAAGGGCACATGTGTGCTTAAAAAGAAAAGCGTAGCTGCCACCTAGGGGGTGTCTCGGTTTTGGGGGGGCATCTAGCCGCCACTCTCGGAGTTTTGTTTTTTTAGGCTTTTGGCTTTGAACGTTTTAGGGAATGTAGGACAAAGGGTGTCTTAGCTTGGTGCTGGAAGAAGGTTCTCGGCCTGGAGATAAGCACGTTGAGGAGTGTGTGTCTCGGCCTGGGCAGAAGAGAGTTGCCACCTTGCACACGGGAATCAGCTTTGGAGAAATGGATGCAGTGAGGATGGCTGGAGCCACGAGACATGGGGATTTTCATTTTTCCATTTTGGACGGAGAGAAAGGAAGAAGCACAAATTGTTTAAGTTTCTTAGAAGCTCTGATTCATGATACTCACGGTTATGTTATTTTGCTTATGCACATGGTGATATTACTTTTAAAACACTGATTGCATTGAATGAAGTGTGGCTTTCATTTTGCTTAGAATCACATTTATTTTTCTTTCTTTTAATTAGAAGCACGTTGAGGAGTGTGGTGTGTCATGACTTGCTTGCTTGCAAACGGAGGCAGCCCGTTGTAAGCAGTAGCGGTGCTACTCCTTAGGAAGTCTTTTTATTTTATTTTCTTTCACTTAGGAAAAGCAAAAGCTGATTTAAATTGGAGCAGTGTATTTAATTTTAAATTGGTGTCTTTATTCTCGGGTTGCATTTAATGTTTTAGCTTAAGTGTTGCATTTTTATAATTAGAATTGTGTTTGAATATTTATCTATTGTATTATTTTCTTTAAATGTTTTCATGCACTTTAATGCTTTCAATTATATTCGGTCGTGTTTTATTTAATTTCCAGTTTAATTTAATTTTACCGCAACCAAAAAAAATCACACAACCCCCCCCTGCGTGTTTGACCTGAGAATTGAACCACATTTGGTCCTTGAGAGACGACCTAGGAGTCACTTCCTAGTACTATACTGCATTCTTTTATGCAAACAACTTTTGTGGGAGGTGCGACCCTCTCATCAAAATGGCGCCGTTGCCGGGGACCAACGGTTCAGTCTTAAGTCTTTTTGTTGTGTTTGTGTGTGTTGTGTTTTGTCTTGTGTTGTGATGTGATGTGATGTGATGTGATATTCTGTTTTGTGTGTGCGTGTTGCATGTATAAATGTGTTGTGTTTTATTTGTTTCGTGATTTTTAGTATTCTTCTTTTTCCATGTCTACCTATTTTGATTTCGTGAATACTGCTTGTTTTGCTAGTGCCTCTGATTATGATTCTCATTCTGCATGTTACTCTGATTGTAATTCATATTCTGCTGATTTCTATGTTGAGAACAATATGACTCATCCTCTAATTTCTGAGACTGCTCTTTGTGAGCCGGTTTCACTTAAGGAGGATGATCTTCATTGCGATCTCACCTCTGGACTGATACATTTGCTGCCTAAGTTTCATGGTTTTGCAGGAGAATGCCCACACAGACATTTGGAGGAGCTCCACATCATGTGCTCTTCAATGAAGCCTCCAGATGTCCCTCTTGATTACATTTTCTTGAGCGCATTTCCGCATTCATTACAAGGAGCAGCTAAGGATTGGAAGGACTCTCTTCCTCTGAGATCCATTACCGATTGGGGATATCTTGAGCATCAGTTTCTGAGCAAATTTTCCCTTGTGCAATATGTTTATAGCAACGGTCTTGGATGGAATGACCCTACCTTGGAATGGTATAATGCTCCACAGCATCATTATCAAGAACCACCATTCCAGAGTACTTGTATGCCTCCACTAGTCCAGCAATACCAAAGTCAGCAATATGATGCTCCTGCCCAAATAGCTCCTCAGCCTTCTACTTCTGAGCCTACATTGCAGGAGTTGTTGGAACAGATGACCATGCAGAACCTTCAGTTTCAGCAAGAGAACATGCAGTTCCAGCAAGAAATAGGAGCTGCCATTCAGAGTATGACTGATCAGATAGGGCAGATGGCCACTCAACTCACTGAGGAACAATCTCAAGATTCAGAGTTACCATTTCAGACTGTTCAGATTCCAGATGATGATGATAGTGGCATCAACATAGAAGATGGGGAGAAGAGTCATGAGCTTACTATTGCGCCACATACTTTCCCACCTTCAGATGGTCCCACTCTTGCACCTGAGGAGAGTGGTGAATATTTTGAGGAGCAGGCAGAAATAAGCAGTAATTCTGAACCAGGTAGACCACCATCATCTTCTACCACTCTTCCCACCTTCAGGGAAGTAGAGGTAAACATACCTAAATTTGATTATGCTGTTGATGAATATGCTTTTCATGATTATGATGTTGATGGGTATGTTATTGATGATTATATTGTTGATGAGAGTGCTTTTAATTTTCCCTCTCTACATGATGAGAAACCACTTTTGCCATCATATCTGAATACTTCTCATCCATGCACTGAACATGAATCTGAGTCTGTGGTTGATAATGTTTCTGAAATTGAAATTGATTCATGTTCTGAGGATGTATCTGAGGTTCAGCCTGTCACACTGGGATTGGGTGTTATACCCCTGCATGTAATTTCTGTAGAGCCACATTGCACTAACCATGTTGCAGGAGGTACACATGAATTTGACCAACATGCACCCACAGTGGAAGAAAAAGGTGCTTACATACACAATAGTTTCAACATCAATAAGCACCAGCTGAACCCGCTCATCAACAATCACTTCTTAGATCCAGCTATGGAAGACATTTCCCTGCTAGATCAAATCTGGAGGATGAAGCAATTCTTCCTAAAAACTTCCTGGTTGAACCCTAAGGTGGAAGACATCTCCCTGAAAGTCCAAAATTGGCAACTGCCACCATGATCAGGGGAGTTTCCTTTCTCTCTTCTCCCCCTTTCCCTACTTTTATTGCACTTGTCCATGATCTGTTGACTGTTATGATTTCTGATCTTATGCTTATGACACATTGAGGACACTGTGTAGTTTAAGTGTGGTCTATTGGGGGAGATTTTTATTTTTCTTTGTTAGTTTTTGTTTTCTTGGTTAATTTTTTTTTTTTTTCTAGGTAGTTTTTGTTGTGTCTTGTGTACAGTTTTGCATGCTTTTCGTGAATTCTGGATTGTGGTCAGGTTGTCAGTTTTCCTTCACTTCATTGATACTCTGAGATGTTGGATTCTTTGCTTTTCTTTGCTTGGAAGATGATCATGATGTTTGAGAGTTGAATTGATTGTGACACAAATGCCCTGTGTGAGAATTTGAGCCACTTTATGTTCCTTCTTGTGTGTGATATGTCTCTTGATTGCTTGCACATATGCCTTGGCTTGACTCTTGTTGATAATTCTTGATTGATATGCATGTTTGGAAGTGATAAAGGCAGTTTTGTTCTTGAGCCTCTCTAGCCAAATAAGCTTACCTTGTTCTAATCCTTTGATAACCCCTTTTGAGCCTATACTTTCCTCATTTCTTTGTTTTGAAGCTCATACACTAGCCCTAAGTGAAAAACCATGATTACTTTAACCTTAGGGAATTTTGGAGATTTGGAAGTGTTTTGGGAACAAGTGTGGTCTCTTGGGGGTTTCTGACGGGTTGGCTAGTTGGTTCCTCTTCTTGTTTGTTTTGGTAAATATATGTGTATCTTGTCTTTTACAGTTTTGTTTTGAAAAGAGAGAAAAGAAAAGAGACAGGATGAAAAAAAAAAAAGAGAGCAGAAAAATAGTGAAAAAAAAAATGTGAATAATTGTGAATAATGGAGTCAAGAAGAGGATTGAATTAGAGGTGTGGGTGTGTTTGAATGTGTTTACACTTGTTCCCCATTGCTCCTCTGTTCCTTATGGTTTGTAGCTTCTTATCCAGATATATCCTCCCTTGTCCTTGGCCCCATTACAACCATGAAAAGACCTTTTGATTTGAACATGCATATGTGCTTGAGTGTTGATATTAGAGGCTTGCCAAGTCTATTTGTGATTGCTTTCTTGAGTGCATTGAGTGACATTGATTTACCTTAAACACTTGAGAGAAACACTGATTGTGTGCATCTGTGAGGCTCTGTTGCTTTTGATTCATCTCTTGAACTCATTGAATGTTTTCCTTGTACTGAACTGTTTGGATGATTCTTTGAGTATTTGCTTTCATTGACTCTGTGTGGGATTCTTCCTATACCTTTTACCGTCCAGATTTTGTGAGAATTGTGCAATTGTGTTTCTGTTTTGGAGTCTTTGTTGTCTGTCTGTCGAGTCTGTGTTAGCTCCCTGATGTTTGAGAGTTCCCTGGTTTTCGTTTTGGTTTTGCCCAGGAGTGCAAAAGACTAAGTGTGGTCTATTTTGATGAGTCAATATTTTGTTCACTTCACTTAGTTTATTGTGCTAGAATTAATCGGGGAATTGTGCTTAATTGTCCAGTATTTTCCCATTTTTACTAATTGTGCTTAATTTGACCAAAAATTCTAATTTTAATTAATTTGGATTATTTGAGCAAATTATTTGCATTATTAATTTCAGGGAAAATGTTGGAAATAATATTTGAGACATTTGGAGGTCAAAAGAAAATGCCACATCAATTATACTTTAAACTAAGATGAAAGAGAGGTGTGGATTTAAATTATGGGGGTGCACACAAGAAAAAAAGAGGTTGCACGTGAGAGAGGGAGAACATGTCATTCACTTGTTGAATTTTAAGAAGCAAAATTGGCTTGGAATCATCACACCACACGGCCTAGGCAACCAGCTGTCAAGGAATCTTCTTTCTCTTTTAAAGTAAAGGACACCAATGGAAAGGGACCACCACTTGGAAGCATACGGTGATTAATGGAGAACATTAAGCTGCCACGTCTAGCACCAAATAGGGGTGACATCCAGCAAAAAGAAAATGGTGCTGAATTGGTGCAGCAGCCCACACGGACAGCAGCTTCAGCACTCCTAGGAACTCATCACGGCCCACGCTCCACACCTTCACCACGTTCCAGCAGCACACGTAGACGGGCTGAGAAAAAATAGCTCCAAGTTTCTTAAGGTTGATCCAGTAAAGCATGTGGGCTGATTCATGTTTCACGGAGAGCTTCACGATCCAGCAGAGGGTAGCGCCCAGCTTGCACAAGGTAGAAGCAGCAGTATAGGGGTGTATCCAGCAAGGGCTTCACGGGAAGAAGCCTTCAGGCAGCAGCAAGCCATGAGCACGTGGCACCCAACCCATACGCACTGCTTGAAGCATCTAGAAGCTGGCACACTCCACGCCTACAGTCCAACACAGCAGCAAGGGCACATGTGTGCTTAAAAAGAAAAGCGTAGCTGCCACCTAGGGGGTGTCTCGGTTTTGGGGGGGCATCCAGCCGCCACTCTCGGAGTTTTGTTTTTTTAGGCTTTTGGCTTTGAACGTTTTAGGGAATGTAGGAGAAAGGGTGTCTTAGCTTGGTGCTGGAAGAAGGTTCTCGGCCTGGAGATAAGCACGTTGAGGAGTGTGTGTCTCGGCCTGGGCAGAACAGAGTTGCCACCTTGCACACGGGAATCAGCTTTGGAGAAATGGATGCAGTGAGGATGGCTGGAGCCACGAGACATGGGGATTTTCATTTTTCCATTTTGGACGGAGAGAAAGGAAGAAGCACAAATTGTTTAAGTTTCTTAGAAGCTCTGATTCATGATACTCACGGTTATGTTATTTTGCTTATGCACATGGTGATATTACTTTTAAAACACTGATTGCATTGAATGAAGTGTGGCTTTCATTTTGCTTAGAATCACATTTATTTTTCTTTCTTTTAATTAGAAGCACGTTGAGGAGTGTGGTGTGTCACGACTTGCTTGCTTGCAAACGGAGGCAGCCCGTTGTAAGCAGTAGCGGTGCTACTCCTTAGGAAGTCTTTTTATTTTATTTTCTTTCACTTAGGAAAAGCAAAAGCTGATTTAAATTGGAGCAGTGTATTTAATTTTAAATTGGTGTCTTTATTCTCGGGTTGCATTTAATGTTTTAGCTTAAGTGTTGCATTTTTATAATTTGAATTGTGTTTGAATATTTATCTATTGTATTATTTTCTCTAAATGTTTTCATGCACTTTAATGCTTTCAATTATATTCGGTCGTGTTTTATTTAATTTCCAGTTTAATTTAATTTTACCGCAACCAAAAAAAATCACACAACCCCCCTGCGTGTTTGGCCTGAGAATTGAACCACATTTGCTCCTTGAGAGACGACCTAGGAGGCACATCCTAGTACTATACTGCATTCTTTTATGCAAACAACTTTTGTGGGAGGTGCGACCCTCTCAACAATCATCAAGCCTAGGAATGGGATGTCTATACTTGATTGTGATGTTGTTGATAGCTCTACAATCACAACACATGCGCCACTTCCCATCGTTTTTTGGTACAAGCAACACTGGTACAGCACAGGGACTTAGACTTTTTAAACTAAGCCTTTATCTAGCAACTCTTGGACTTGTGTCTCAATCTCCTTAGTTTCTTGGGGGTTTGTCCTATAGGCTGGCCTATTAGGAAGAATTGCCCCTGGAATGAAATCAATTTGATGTTCTATTCCTCTTATGGGTGGAAGCCCTTTTGGAATTCTTTTGGAAATAGATCATCAAATTCTTTCAAAAGTTTTTGAATGGGTGGAGAAGGAGTTGAAGTCTTTGGATCACTAGCTATGCATGTAAGTGTCCCTTGACAAAGAAGAAGGTATGAAGGTTGCTCAACTTGAAGTGTATTGATTAGAGTCTTTTTGTTTAAAAGAACTTCATGTTGAGTGACCTTAGGTGGTACACTTATCTCTATACCCTTCTTTCTTTTTGACTTTTTCTTTTGATCATGTTCTTGCTTTCTTAACAACTTCATTTGTGCTTGATCCTTAGCCACTTGGGTAGGAGTCAAAGGATGAAGCACAAACTTCTTGTCCTTTTGATGGATAGTGATGATATTGGTTAGACCATGATGGATAGTTTGATGATCAAATTGCCATGGTCTCCCTAATAACACATGACATGCTTCCATGGGAACTATATCACACAAAACTTCATCTTTGAAGTTCCCAATGGAAAATGCCAACTTCACTTGATTCTTGACTATTATATCCCCATCTTCATTTAGCCAATGAAGTTTATAAGGTTTTGGATGGGGTATAATATCAAGCTTCAACTTCTCAACCAACCTTGTGCTACAACAATTGCAACAAGATCCACTATCAACAATGAGAGAACAATGATTTTCTTGAATTTTACATCTTGTGTGAAAGATGTTCTCTCTTTGTGATAGGTGTTCAAGACTTGGTTGGTTGCTAAGTATCCTTCTCACCATGAGAAGTTGTCCATCATCAGCATATATTTCCTCTTCCCTTTCTTCTTCCTCACTCTCACTTTGACTAGTTGGGGTGTCACTTTCACTACTATAAATGTCCTTGCCTTTCAAAATGATGTTTCTTTTTGTAGGACATTGAGTAGCTACATGACCCCTTCCTAGACATTTGAAGCATTTGATTTCACTTGTTCTGGTGTGTGAGGGTGTCTCTTTCTTGGGTCTCTCTTCTATTTTGGCTAGAGGTTTAAATGGCTCTTTTTCTTTAAAAATTTTCTTTTCAAAAGTAGTTGAACTTGAATTCTTTTAGAAGAAGATTTTCTCAAGTTTTGTTGTTCTACCTTTATACACATTTGAACAAGATCATTCAAATCTCTATAAGGTAGAAGTTCAACCCTATCCTTATGTCAAAATTGAGCCCACTTAAAAATCTAGCTAAAGTAGTTTCTGGACCTTCTACTATGCCTGCCCTCATCATATACAACTCCATCTTTTGTCTATATTCCTCAACTGTCATAGACCTTTGTTGTAACCTTTGGAGTTTATCCATGAGTTCTCTATTGTAGTAGGAGGGAATGTGTCTCCTCCTAAGGGCAGACTTGAGATCATTCCAATAGTGGATGGGAGGGGCTTGATGTCTAAGCCTCTCTTGGACCAAGGCAGTCCACCAATACATTGCATACCCTTGAAAGCTTAGGGTAGCTAGGAGACCTTCCTCTCTTCACTCACTTGGTGGCATTCAAACAATTGTTCTACCTTCATCTCCCAATCAAGATAAGCCTCTACATTGTCCTTCCCATGGAAGTGAGGCAACACCATTGACTTCTTTAGGGGGTGGGGGTGCATGAGAATTTCTCCTATGCCTCTAGAAGTAGAAGGCTGATGAGGGTAATAATCACCCAGACTCAAGACATCCCTCCCTCTTGAGAGTTTTCACTCTGACTTCCCCTAGACTTACTTTTCCTTATCATCTCAACTCATCTTGAATAACAGCATTTTGAAGCTCTCTATTGGCTTTCTCTTCATTCATTTCTCTTCTTATTTCCTTGAATTCATTAACTAAAGTTTGAAGAGAAAAATGTTCTTTTTCACTATCACTAATCCTAGGAGAATGCCTTCTAGACATTATGATGGACTTAAATGTTATTCTTGAAGTAAAGACTAGAGATTTTCGCTTGAAAGCAATATTCCAGGTAAGGGAGGTGATTCACTAGGAATGCTTAAGTACCAAGCCTTATCCTTGCCAAATATGCTTCTGGCTACTTACTAGAGTCCTTAGATCAAAATCACTCTTAAATCCACTTAAGTCTTAAAGACAACAAAGAAAACACAAAGCAAAGAAAAGACACAACCTAACTCTAAATTCGGACCCCTAAGAGAGCTTCCTATTCGCACAAGATATATGCTATCTAGTCGAGAATGGGAAAGCAATTAAAGTGAGGTCTCCTAGGTGAGGCTTAGACTTTGGATCTAAGACACACTCACCGTCTACCAATTTTAAAGTGATGAGACTTTAGTCAAGTTAGCAAATGAGGGAAGAACACTTATGAGCTCTTCCACTTCACTTGCTTGAAATGGCCAACTTACAAAAAAACAAAAAAAAAAGAAAGTGCTAATACAATTAGACTTTGCAAAAAGGAAAAGAGAAAAGGTTTGACAATGCAACTTTGGCTTCTCTCAAATAAAACTGAGTGATTCTGGATGCAATCACGCAAGGCTCACAGTTGTGGGTTAGGCGAATTTAATTGGCAGCAATCAAACTGCTATTACAGTATCAGCAGCAGCTATGTTTCCAGCAAGTCAATTTCTGCAGCACCGTAGTCACCATGCCTTGTGTTTCCGTCAAATCTCCACTTCCTAGGAGGCTACCAATGATGAAGGATCTCTAGATAGCCCAATCCCATGTAATTATACCTCAAACAGATTATAAATCAGCAGGAGATTAGAAAAGGAAATGAAGCAACTGCACAGAATTGTCTCAGAAAAATACTGCACTACAACACCTTTTATCAAACAGGTGGTAGGCCAGAAAGCCAATGACTGAGAATAAAGCAAGAAAAGGAGATGCAAACACGGAGGCACAACAAAAAGAACCTAGGAAAAGTTCTAGAGTATATTAATAAAGCAAGAAATCAAAACAAGCTGCAATGGACTCAAATTCGGAGACAATTAGAAATTGATCAAAACTGTTTGATGAATTGTCTGAATGAACAATCAGTTTGGTGCACCAAATTTTGCAGATTCAACTTGCACTGGCCAATCAGCTTTTTAATTTGCAATATTTGTTTCTGTTATATTGTTTTTAACATTGAATACGGTTGACCAAGCTTTTGCTAACAAATTTAGATTATTGGATTGCACCAAAACAGTGTGTACAAATAACTTTGTAGTATGCAGCTTGCACCAAGAAAAGAAGACTAAAACTGGTGGTTTAGAGAATAAAATTGTGCAGGGTTATTTCAATGTAAAATTTCTTTGCATAACCAATTTTAATTCATCAAATCAAACGTGTTGATACTGAAATTTGATGCAGAAACTTATGATAACAGATTTTGACTCATTCAACCCTTTTTATGCAGCAAAATGAAGAACTCAACCACCCAGATTTTAGTGCACTGAATCAAACGACCTTTGAACACTGAAATGTGTCCATATACAGCATTTAAAACTTGTTAAAAGTGCTGGAAATAGTTGCAAAGATGTTCAGCAGTGATCTAATACTGAAACAGAATAATAAAAAAATACTGGACTAAGCAAAGCAGTGCAGTTCGGCCAACTGCAGATTAGATGCAATGTGAGTTTTCCAATGATGCTACTAAGCCTTTTGCAGAAGAAATTCAGTGCTTAGATGATGTGCATCAAGTACTAACTCAGTTTGGGCATTCAATCACAGATATAATTCACCAATTTCTTTCAAATAGACACACAAAACTATTCTATTGCTCAAAAATTGGTGTCACAAATCATGCACTTGAGCTCCCACTGAGTTTGTCATGGCTCATTTAATGTGCAGATAATGACAACTTCTTCAGTTTATTCAGATATAGCAGAGCACACAATTTTTAAACCAGATTTGAAGACAGAAATGTAAACACACATGACTGAACATTACAGGAAAAGATGCTCAAACAAAAAAAAGACTCAAACAACACAATTGGACCGATTAAAATGATGACACACAATCAAAATAAAACGAGCACACAAGAACAGACTCAAACAGAACCTAATAACACCAGAAAATGAATAGAACAGTGAAACAGATTCAAAGACAGCAAAAGAGCATGATGACAGTGTGGAATTTAAAAAGAACACTTAGCTCACTGGTGCATTTCGAACCAGGGTCTGAATACCACATGATAGCTCCAGCTTTGGTGCTATTCTGCAGATCCGTGAGCTTCCAGGGAAGAAAGGCAGTGACAGCAGAAGAACAAGATGAAAAAGGTCTAGACTGTGCAGTAGCAACGGATGAATATGTGGACGAAGAGTTTGGATGAGGTGCTTTGGGGAAATGGAGCTAGCTCAGATAGACTTCATCAATGGAAGGAAGCTAAAGGAGATTTGGTAGGAAGCACAGGAGTGACTTTCGGTGGGAGAAGACGCTGGAAATTGCATCAGCAAATCTATTCTCTCAATTCATCAAAAGTGAGCTACAAGCTTTGCCTATGAGATTTTATAGATCAATCTCAAAGCTTAAGCAAGCCTTTTACACGTTTTTAGATCTGAAATGCTAACCATGTGCTAAATGTGTGGCTTCTAGAAAGCCTTATGAAACACGTGACAAATGAGTTTTACATGTGGAGAAACAATTACTAATGCCACCCCATAGAAAGATAAGCACACCCCTTCTTGTGTGGAAATGTCCATTTTACCCTTCTCCATGTTTTGGCAAATTTGTAACATCTTCTTGTTCTCCAATTTTCCATCCAAAAATAGCAAATAGTATTTGACCTTGGGGAGAATACTCATCTTGGAGCTTTTTGGCCATCCCTCTTGGGATGGGTCCTATGGTGCTAGGCCACAAAATGGACGAATTGGATGAAGTGGACGAAGTGGACGAAGTAGACGAAGTTGACGAAGGTGACGAAGTGGACAAAGTTGATGAAGTTGGTGAAGTGGACGAAGTCGACCAAGCGGAAGAAGTGGACGAAAATGACGAAGTTGACGATGTCGGCGAAGTGAACGAAGTTGAATAAGTTGACGAAGTGGACAAAGTTAAATAAGTTGACGAAGTGGACGAAGTGGACGAAGTGGACGAAATAGACGAAGTGGACTGATGCGGCTGTCGCGGCCCATCAAATTTGATGTGCATTAAAAATGCAGTATAGTGCTAGGAAGTGACTCCTAGGTCGTCTCTCAAGGACCACATGTGGTTCAAGTAATAGGTTGAAACCGAAAATTAAACTCAACCGAATATAATTGAAGACATTAAAGTTCATGAAAACATTCAACTGGAACATTTAAAATGTTGTGCAGCTAGAATAAAATGAAATACCAAAGTGTGTAAATCCAATTCAATTCAACAAGTAAGCTAAACATCAAAAGCAATTCATCACATAAATGACACAAGAAAAACGCTTGAACAATTAACTTAAATAAGTGAATAAGCTGCTGTAAAATAAAATTTGTGTTGCACCGTCTTTCCATCCGAGGTCGTGACATATGTGACCGTGCCTTTCTCTCCAGCCAAAATGAATCAGCATCTCCCAAAATCAATTACCGTTTGCAGCTGCTTCCAGGATGTTTTATACCGTACACCTACTAAAATGAAAATCTACACCTCTCTTTCCTCCAATTAAAAATGAATCATCACCGTGCAGTGAGTCAGCTATTTGAAACACAGTGGAATTGGAATAAAATAAACAAGGCTTGGGCTAAACATTTAATGTAACCGAGCTTGGATGTGGCAAATGCAATGAAAATGTTGGATGTGGCTTCTCCCCTTTGTTGGACGTGACAGCGCGCTCTTCTCCATTTCCCATCCACCTTGCGGCTGCACCTCCTTTCCTTTTCTTTCCAGGATAATCACCATGCACCAAATTTAAAAGAAAGAAATCACGGTGCTGCACCACTTCTTCGTTCCATGAATCTTGGTGCGTCTAGAAAAAGAAAATGAAATGTTTCTCCCCTGTGCACACACGTTGCTCTAGCAAAGAAAATGAACCAACTTGCTTCTCAAGATGAGACCACCGTTTAACACTTCTTCCAGCCCTCACCAAGTGCCTTCCTGAAGCAAGCGTGCAGCTCCTTTTTGGGATGTGGCAGTGCTCTCTTCTCCAGCCAAAACGAACTCCAAGAGCGTGCAACGTTGGACAATAAAATCATAAACTTAAACGTCAATAAAAAGTGCATGAACCAAAAATAAAAAGGGCAATGAGTAAATCAGCCAAAGTAACTTGGAGCTTTTTCATCCATCTCTGTAACAGCGTTCCACAAAACAAAAAACGTTCCTAGCTAAGAGAAAAAAACTAAATGAGTGTGGCAGCTGGGTCACACCCCTCTACACGTCCAGCCCCCTCTTTCAAAATGAAATGTGCTTTTCTTTTATGTGGGAGGCGGTTGCCCTAGGCCGAGACACCACTCCGTCCAAGCATATTCTCTGCTAGGTGTGTTTCCCACTAAAAAAGATGAATCATCCTCCTCTTTGCTGGACGTGAATCAGCTATTCGAAGCGTGAAGCCCATGCTTGCTGGACCAGGCCGTGTTGATGTTGTCCGCGTCTCCCTAATTGCTAATTCAGCAATTTCTTCAAGGCCTCTGGACACGTCACTTCATCATAGGTCGTGTGGTGTGCACTTCACTAAAATGAAGGCCCTCTTTCTTTGCTGGCAGTTGGACCGTGGTAAACACTCCCCCTCTCCTTTTTCTTCCATCCGCTACCCTCTTTGCTGGACTCTTCCGTGTGCTTCCATGGGCCCATGTGTTTCCTTTCTTTTCACTAAATGAAGCCCCCTTTTTTTTTATAAGTCCAAAGATTAAAATCACCATAGTGTCCGCCTTCTTGTGTACCCTTCTTTTGTGGAGAGTCTTGAATTAAGTGACAGCCCTCCAAATGTCCTAAATTATTATTCAACAATTTCCCTACAATTAATAATGCAAATAATTAGCCTCAGATAATTCAATTTAATTAAAATAAGAATTTCTGATCAAATTAAGCACAATTAGCAAAAATAGGAAAATACTGGACAATTAAGCACAATTCCCTAATTAAATCCGGTACAATAAACTAGGTGAAGTCAAGAAAATATCAACTCATCAAAATAGAGCACACTTAGTCTTTTGCACTCTTGGGCAAAATCAGGACGTAAATCAGGGAATAGTTCAAAGGACATGAGGGAAGTGACAGAAACTCAGCACACAGAAAACAAAGACTCACTAGAAAAGAAACTGAATTACACAGTCCTTAAGAAATCTGGAAAAAGAAAAGATGTAGACAATATTCAACACAGAATCAAGGAAAGCTGATACTCATGAAATCATCCAAGCACTTCCAAAACATGGCAAAATAATGAATCAACTTAAGAGGTGAATCAAAAGTAACAAAACCTCACAGATGCACTATCACTGTATCTCTCAAGTGTCTAGGGTAAAAAATAAATAATGTCAACTCATTGCACTCAAGAAAACAAGCAACAACAAACTTGGCGAGCCTCTAATATCAACACTCAAAACATATGCATGCTCAAATCAAAAGGTCTTTTCATGGTTGTAATGGGGCCATGGACAAGGGAGGATAAAATATGGATGAGAATCTACAAACCAAAAGAAATATAGGAGCAATGGGGAACGAGTGTAAATACAGTCAAATCACACCCAAACCTCTAATTCAATCCTCTTCTTGACTCCATTACTCACAATTTTTTTTTTCATTTATCTCTATTTTTCTTTTCCTTCTTTTCTAATCTTGTCTCTTTTTTTCTTTTCTCTCTATTTGGGACGCGATTGTAAGAGACAAGATACACAATATCTTTACAAAAACAAAACAAGAAAAGGAAAACCAACTAGCCAATCCATATGAATCCCCAGGGAGACCACACTTGTTCCCAAAACACTTCCAAAGCTCTAAAAACACAAAGTAAAATTATCATAACTATATTGATCATAAAAGTTTAAGGTGAACATCAAATTCAAAGTCATTTTTGGAGAAACACTTACCCTTGAAGCATGGTCCTCAAGTCATTTCTCATCTTCCTGTGCAACGAACAAAACCATATAATTTTACATTGTTTGGGAATGATGACCATTAGCTGCCAGTGCAACCTATCACGAAGGACAAATAGTTATTTAACTAAGTAATTAAGGAAACTTTAATAATGAACTTTTACATATAACAACACTTACCCATCAATGTATGGCACAAGGTATACGTCTCTTTTTGACTCATCCATCCATGTTTGCAAATAATGTTGTCTGTTTGCAAGTGTGTTATCAGAAGGTTGAATGGTCTGAGGTTCAACAAATTCGTACATGGAAGACCGACCTTGGTCTACAACGATTGTGTCCATGTACCTAAATGATCAAAGTTAAGTTGTTAGAAAGTATAGGAATCAAACAAAAAGACATATGGAAGACAAAATTAACTATCTTACATGCACCACAATATAGGAATCATCCTCTACTTCAGCCATGTCATCATCTTCATGTATGACTTTGTCATGAATCGGCTGCTTCTGATGACGTGTGAACTGACGATAACAATTTCATGAAAGAGTTATCAACAAATATTTTTAAACTTAACATAGAAATACTAATAACAAAGACATTATAGCTGTGGAGTAGCGATGTGTGACATGATCAATGCTCGAGGCCAGGCTATAAATGAGCCTATGGCCTCCCCCACAAAATTAATTTCAAGAGTGGGTACAGGCACCTGAGCCTGGGGATCCCGAATCTCGTCAATCGTCACACGCACGTGGTGGGGTAATATGGGAACACCATGAATAGGGACCCCTCCTTCAAGCACTCGTCCGACAGCCACAATGCGTGGGGGATCCCCATCAACCAACAGCTCATATTGACCGTTGTACTGAGACGGTTCAACAGCAGAGCATGATCCTCTAGTATTGACACGAGGTGGCGTGGGAGTTTCACCGGGCCCCGTGTTGCCCTCCGTCATGGAATGTAGCTTCTGTTCAATCACTCTTTGTATTTCTTTTTGTTCTTGTAGCTACTCCATGAATTGTTGCTCCATTGATCTCATGCTTTGGTTGAGTCTTTCCTCCCATTGAAGATCCATCTGCCTCAGTGCCTCCTGACTGATTGATTGAGTGGTTTCTTGTGTGGGGCCAAAGTAGTCACGAAGACCAATCGCCCCAGGAACTCCACATACACATCCTGGGTGCTCAGGTCTTCCGATGGCCGTTGTTAGAATGTCGTCCCTACCTTGGCCAACAAATGTTCCCTGAGTCTACTGCTCAACCAACTCATCCTGCACATACAAAAACGAAGATACTTAGAAGACATGTCGCGATAGATACACAATCAAACAATGTTTAGAATTTGAAATTACAATTATTTGTGATATCAAGGCTGCTGAGGAAGATGTCATGTTCCCATCAGATTTAGTCCGAGCAGCCTTCCACAGCTCGTACCTAGCAGGTGCAGGTGCTAGGTTCGGCGACTCAAGTCCCAAGGCATCCGCTCTAGACTTTCTAAGTTTTTTTTGTAGTTTTGCATAACCACCTCGTGATAGCAAGTGTGGTGCATCGTTTAGCCGTTGTCTTTCTTGGCGGCTAAACTTTTACCCTGTGAAATCATGTACATAAATAAGTGTAAAATCATAAGAACTCAATGAAAGGTTTTAACTTGTTAAGAAACAGACCTTCCATTCCTCAGTCTCTCTAGATGCACGAAACTGTATCCAGTCCTCCTCTGTGAAGGTATACTACTGACATGGATTTTGATCTTGTCTATCTCCAAAGACATATAATCGTGTCAGCCTTGTCTTGAAATCCCTCCATCTTATCGCTATATGCGATAACACTTTCTTTCTAATTTGTATCGTGTTTGGAATATCATAATGTTGCTGTTTAAAATAGAACACATGTTATTGATTTTAAAAGATGAAAGAAATAAGTATATCAACAGTGTTGTAAGTAAACATACCTGAATATCTTGCCATAAGAGGTTCTTGTCGACCTCTAGGACGTCATCCCAAGTTGCATGAAGGATAGAGACATGGCTTTTTGCTAACTTACCCAGATAACTCCTAAACCTATCAGTATTTGGCCCTGATGCCTGACCTGATCTGGGGTCAATCTCAACATTTCTCCTCTGCCCATCAACGCGTCCGACTGTCACATCTGCCAATCGTGTGACGCCTCGACCACGTCTGGTTTGTCCCGATCCTGAGTCTGAGGCCGACATACCTGAAAATTTATACAAGGTTAGTAATAATTCAATTTTGATGAACATAAATATAAAGTCAATAATTAACTATCACAACCTATTAAGATATTGTTTTCTCCCAAATCCCTTCATTGTGATCACTATGAATTGCTTGGATGACATCGACAACGTCATCAGCTGGGTCTTCAATGGGTCTAGATGCAACAGATGTTGTCTCAAGTATATCAAGAGAATCGTCATCATCATGTCCGTGCATGTTTTTTCCTTCTAAAACCACTGATAATTTTTTTTTGCTGGATCATTTACGTAAAATATTTGTCTTGCTTGACTAGCCATGATAAATGGTTCATCAGCGTAATTCATCTTGTTCAAGTCTACCAATGTGAAACCAAAGTCATCTGTCATGACACCAGAATTTATATCAACCCATTTACACTTGAAAACTGGGACTCTAAAAGTGACATAATCAACTTCCCATATTTCTTGTATTATTCCAAAATAACTCATGGATGCTGTGATTGGATTTTTGTCTTTAGAACTAGCAAAGTGGACAGCCTCAGCTTGTAGTGTGACGCCACTATTTTGAACTCTACTTTTGTCATCTTCTACCTTTGTCTGAAAAGAAATATTGTTTATATAGTACCTTCCATATGTAATGACATCTGCGTTCGGTCCACGAGATAACCTCAATAAACTTTCAGAAACATCTGGAGTCGCATAAATCTTTTTCTTAAACAATTGTAAGAAAGTTTTGACATGTTCACTAAGATGCCATTTTTCACTCATTCTTGGGTTTGCTGCCTTTATTTCATTAATGTGGTCAGAAATGTAAGGAATCACATCAATAGTGTTGTTTAAGATGTACAAATGAGCTTGGTCAACTTCTTTTCTGCTAACTCTTTGAATTCTCACACCTCGAACACCCTTACCTTCACGTTTTTCTTCATGTCTGCTCTTGGGAAGACCCACTGGTTCACAAGATGGCATATAACTTGAACCTAGGTATTATCTCTCTAACAGAGAACATACGTTTGAACCTAGGTATTATCTCTCTAGATACCACATCACCTTAGCAGATGCACCATCATTACCTTCATCGGCAGTGTTTTTGTCATATTTCTTTTTAAAATGGGATAAACCACATGTTGGACAATACTTTAGCCAAGCAAACTCCTTTGTGTACAAAACACAATCATTAGGACAAGCATGTATCTTTTGATATTCAAGACCCATTGGGCATAAAAAATTTTTTGCCTCGTAATTACGAATAGGCAGAGTATTATTTTCTGGAAGCATCTCCTTCAACAACTCCAACAACTCGGTGAAAATTTTATCGGTCCATCCATTCCTTGCTTTTAAACTAAACAACTTTAAAGTTGCAGACAGACGTGTAAAGTTCAAGCATCCGAGGAACAACATTTGCTCTGAATCATTTTTTAAAGAATCATACAAATTAGCTCTTCCAAAATTATCTTCACCGACATCACCTTGATGGACAAATTTGTAAGCACCAAAATATGATGTCACAAACTTGTTTCACAATCGGCAAGTATGACCGAATCGTTCAAGTAATAAAACTTGGTAAGACCAAGTATCGTTCTTCCCAAAGGACTCACGGCCTAGTTTAGTTATGTGGTTTCTTGATTAACTAAGACTTACAAACGAAATATTTGAGTTTAAAATGCAAGACAGAAAATAAACATGTATGCATGAATTTTGATCAATGGCAAAGACAAAAGATAAACACTTTCAATGGAATATATGAATGAATATGTTGTTGGGGGTCAATTTCATCTCATCCACTCTCATATATTTTAGGAATTCAACATTCAAATCATCATTGTTAATGCCACTCTCTAATGTACCATTCTAGATGGCTTCTCCCTAATCAAATAGTTCATACAATTCCTAGCATTCCTAATGATTAGTTCATGAGTGCAGGAGCTTAAAGGCAACCAATAGAATATTGTCAGTATAATATTGGGAGAAATTCCCCGGATCTAGATTTCCCCGTACGTGTCCGTATCAACAAAACCAATAATCATGCATTAGAATGAGTTAAACAATGCAAGCATTGAGCAAAGAGGAAAAACCCTAACTAATGATGAAAGAAAGCATATGTCTTAATTCAAAGATGTACTCAACAAATCCATATATGAGAGCTTCAAGAGATTACATTGATTCCCCAACAAACATACAAGGTTTAGTTCACCATATTCATGGTGAACCTAGATGAATAACAATGAAAGTATGAAAGAATAAACCCAATAAAGTGAAGAGGTAGCCTGAGCATCCAAGATCCTCCTTCAAAGGGGTGAAAGAGAGAGTGTTTGCCTCGTTTCTGCCAAAGATCCTAACTAAAGGACGTGCAAGCCCTTATATACTAATCTAGAGTTACAAAAGATTACAAAAGCCCAAGCCCAAAAAGTGCCGCTCAGCGCCATTTACCGCTCAGCGGTGGTTACGCGTCTTCTTTCTTCCCCTCAGCGGCCATTTGCCCCTCAGCGGTTCCAACGCCACCTCTTGAGTGCCGCTCAGCGGTAGTTTGCCGCTGAGCGGTGCCTTCGACTTCTCCTTTTTGCACTCTTTCTTGTCTTTTCTAATGTCCTCTCTCTTATTCTTCACTTCTTTCACCAAATTCACCTCAAAACCTGCACAAAAACACTTAAATCAAGCATAAACCTGTCCAGCTCTCTTATTTCTGAAAATATAAACAAAAGGCATGATTTCAAGCTAGTTTCTAAGTCTAAAGGTTGCTTTTAGTATCACTTTAAGCATGAAAATAACAGTTTTTCAACTGTTATCACAACCCCAAACTTAGAACTTTGCTTGTCCTCAAGCAAATAAAATGTAACTCCATCTCCAACCAATTCATATGATGGTTCACTCATTCAAAATCCTCTTTTCAAGATAAGTAATAACTTCACTCAAACTTAAGACCAAGAGTTCAATCAAGATGTGCACATGCTTTAGTGTTCACAAAGTCATTTAAATTCCAACAAATGCTATTTTTCATGAATGATCAATCAATTAAGCATGGATGTTCATGTGCTTATGGAATATTTCCTCACTAGGTAAAGTGTTTCACTCAACACACAAGTGTATAAGAGGTAAAGTGTTTCACTCATTCACTCCACTATCACAATGTCACATGAATCAACTTTGCCTTTCATTTAACCACAATCAAATACATTCACAAGCATGCATCATCACAAGGACTTTTCAATGGCTTATAATGTGGCTGGGCTAACAAGAAAATTGGTTTTTCTGGATCACAAAATCCTTGAGTTAAGAGAATCATAACAACACAATCTTCTTATTCATTCCCAACTTTCTTTTGCCTTTGCTTTTGCATTTGCATTGAGCTTTGCTTCTTTTTCTTTTCTTTTCTTTGCATATTCTTACTTTTTAGCTCTTAGCTCAATGCTTTTTCCTTTTTCATGTTTCCCCAATAACCCCAAACTTGAACATTTAACAATACCACACAAGATCTTCTACTTAACTCAAGGTAAAGATTTTCAATCAAGGGTGTTCAGTGTATATTTAAGGCTAAGGGTTCAAAGGATAGAACACAACGTGTTCTCTTTTAGAAGGCTAACTTTATGAATTTGGCCAATAAAAAGGGTTTCAAAAACACGGCCTTTGATCATATGATGCAAAACAAGCAATTGATTCAATCATAGAAAACCTGGGCAAAGTCATTCATGCTTTCAAAGTAATAGCATTCAACAATAACAACTCTGGAGCTCAAAACCTCACATATAAGCTCATTCACATTTGACATGCACATCCTGCTTAATTTCACAATCACAATCATGATATTATGCATTTGTTCACAAAGCTTGTGAATCACCTGTATAAGCATTTTAATGTGCACATCATCTCAACATCAATCAATCAATAAGCATCATCAAGCATTACTTATCACACAATCACAGTTAATAGCAAACCATCACAAAACCAGGTTTCAATAGAGTACATCAAACCCTAATCTAAAAACAAAAACAAATAAGTTCAGAAAACTTAAACCACAAAAGCATAATCATATGATAGCATTCATCAGTAAATGCTATCTCAGCTCCTCATCAATCCGAGCTCTCTGTATCTTCCTCTTCTTCCTCATCATCATCATCATCAAATGCATCCTCCTCCTCAGCTTCATCTTCATCCATGTCTCGGGCTGAAGCTTCAGCTGCTTCAGCTCCTCCATGCCATGGTTCTTCTGGCCAAGCTACCACATTATGGAATTCATCCATAGTCCACCTGTGTGCTGGAGGGGTATCATACATCCCCACTATCATCTCAGCCGTGGCCACCTGCCCTCTGTGGATGGACTGCAACTGAGCACCTATAAGAGACATATACATGTCCCTCATCTGGAATGGTTCTGCCTCATGAGTATCAGCAGAAGTCCTGCTCTGTGCTGGCCTTCTCTCTCTACGAGCCTGGCGTGGTGGCACTGGCTGGGCTGCCTCCTCACCTCCACAGTACTGTCTGTAATAGGCCTCATCTATAGCTTTTCTTGGCCTCTCAAATGGTGGAACAGAAGTGTCCACCCCAGCTAGCTTGCAAAGGTGAGTGATCAAAGAAGGATGTCCCAGTGGTGCTTTGTTGTTTGAGGTGTTAGCACACACACTAATCTCATCAGCTATCACCTGCCCAATATTAACATTCAAGTTTCTGATAGCACAGTAGATGAAGAGTGCCCTGCTGAGAGTAATATCTGACACATGTGAACATGGCTGAATGTTGGCATGAGAAAATGCCATCCAATACTTTGCAAGAGGAGTCAAATCTGTCCTCCTAATATTAACCACTGAGCCAGATCTATTCCTTTGGAAGTGTCCTCCAGGTATGCACAATACTCTCTCAACATCCTCAAAGTCAGCACCTTCCTCCATGCTAAGAGCAAACTGGCATTGCTCACCAGCCCACACAGTATCCAGAAAGTTATTGATGGAGTCAGGATCATACCTGATAGCATGGCCTCTAACATAGCCCAAATAATTCTCAGCTGGATAATCACCAATCTTCTTTGCATTGGTGTAGAATTCTTTCACCACAGCTATGTTGGCAGGTGATGGATAAGTGGCTAGCTTCCCCAATCATTCCCTAACACTTGCTCTCCAAATTGAGGAGCAAAGTTAGGTATCATTCCAACCTTTCTCTCCATTAGAAGTCTCCTGTCCTGAACCACCCTAAAGTGCTTCTCATGTTTCCTAGAGAGGAACCTGCCATTATGGGGCTGCTCTGGTTCCTTTTCCTTTCTCTTGGTTGCCATGGTTTTCAATCTCTTTCCTGAAGAGGATGCCATTCCTGCATTCAAACATAAATCCAAAACCACAGAACATGATGTTAATCATTAGTAAACACAAAACAAAACTCCTTTTGAAGCTAAACCACCGCTGAGGGCCAGAATTTCCCCTCAGCGCCACCAGTGCCACATTCAAACACGCAACAAACCAGAAAAAGCAAATCTGGCAGAGTGCCGCTCAGCGGTAAATGCCGCTCAGCGGTGATCTGCAGATTTTTGCAAATCTCGTTTTTAAACTTCCTAACTCCACCCAAATGCAATTTTCAGTTTTCCAGTTCATAATCAAGCAGTTTAATCGGTTCAAACATCAAATATATCATCAAATCATGCATAGAAATCAAAACCCCTAAATATTCATGCTTTGACAATCACAGTCAATTCAAGAACCCTAGAATGAACAAAATGCATTTTACTTACTTGGGTGGAGATGCTAGATGATATGAGAATGCTTCCAAACTAGAATGCTCTCTTCCAACCCCAAACTTTGATAGCACACTAGTGTAAAAGTGAGTGGAAGAGAAATTTTCTAAAGAGGGAAGAGTAAAAAGATGTGGAAAACCTAGGAGAAGGTGTGTGGAAGTGTTTGTGCAGAGAGAAATCTGGAAATAAACCCTAAAACGCAGCTTGGGGTATAACTTGATGGACAAATTTGTAAGCACCAAAATATGATGTCACAAACTTGTTTCACAATCGGCAAGTATGACCGAATCGTTCAAGTAATAAAACTTGGTAAGACCAAGTATCGTTCTTCCCAAAGGACTCACGGCCTAGTTTAGTTATGTGGTTTCTTGATTAACTAAGACTTACAAACGAAATATTTGAGTTTAAAATGCAAGACAGAAAATAAACATGTATGCATGAATTTTGATCAATGGCAAAGACAAAAGATAAACACTTTCAATGGAATATACGAATGAATATGTTGTTGGGGGTCAATTTCATCTCATCCACTCTCATATATTTTAGGAATTCAACATTCAAATCATCATTGCTAATGCCACTCTCTAATGTACCATTCTAGATGGCTTCTCCCTAATCAAATAGTTCATACAATTCCTAGCATTCCTAATGATTAGTTCATGAGTGCAGGAGCTTAAAGGCAACCAATAGAATATTGTCAGTATAATATTGGGAGAAATTCCCCGGATCTAGACTTCCCCGTACGTGTCCGTATCGACAAAACCAATAATCATGCATTAGAATGAGTTAAACAATGCAAGCATTGAGCAAAGAGGAAAAACCCTAACTAATGATGAAAGAAAGCATATGTCTTAATTCAAAGATGTACTCAACAGATTCCATATATGAGAGCTTCAAGAGATTACATTGATTCCCCAACAAACATACAAGGTTTAGTTCACCATATTCATGGTGAACCTAAATGAATAACAATGAAAGTATGAAAGAATAAACCCAATAAAGTGGAAGAGGTAGCCTGAGCATCCAAGATCCTCCTTCAAAGGGGTGAAAGAGAGAGTGTTTGCCTCGTTTCTGCCAAAGATCTCTAACTAAAGGACGTGCAAGCCCTTATATACTAATCTAGAGTTACAAAAGATTACAAAAGCCCAAGCCCAAAAAGTGCCGCTCAGCGCCATTTACCGCTCAGCGGTGGTTACGCGTCTTCTTTCTTCCCCTCAGCGGCCATTTGCCCCTCAGCGGTTCCAACGCCACCTCTTGAGTGCCGCTCAGCGGTAGTTTGCCGCTGAGCGGTGCCTTCGACTTCTCCTTTTTGCACTCTTTCTTGTCTTTTCTAATGTCCTCTCTCTTATTCTTCACTTCTTTCACCAAATTCACCTCAAAACCTGCACAAAAACACTTAAATCAAGCATAAACCTGTCCAGCTCTCTTATTTCTGAAAATATACACAAAAGGCATGATTTCAAGCTAGTTTCTAAGTCTAAAGGTTGCTTTTAGTATCAACTTTAAGCATGAAAATAACAGTTTTTCAACTGTTATTAGTATCATGTCCTCTAAATGATCACTCATCCATTCTTCCACATAATCCGTTCCTCGTGACGTGGTAGAGTGGTCCAATACTTCTCCATGCCAAGTCCAAACGGTATAAGTCCTCATGATGTCGAACATGAATAGATGGTCACGCACATTGCCTAAGTCTTGCCGTATTTGATTAAGACAACGCACACAAGGACAAAAATATGTCCCGTTCACAGACTTAGCATTTAGTTCAACGTATTGCAAGAACTCCGAAACACCCTTATCATATTCTTCACTGATGCGATGTTCATTCATCCAGCTTCGATCCATTCTATGTTCGTGAAATCATTAGTTTAAGTTTTTAACTCTCACAAGTTTAATTTTCATAATTTGCTAAGACACGTGCATTGAAGTCTACATGATAAATTTGATAAAATTTCAGTAGCATTTCGCATTGGTCTCCGAAATACACGAAATGAGAGTAGTCAACGATGACCATAATCAAATATGCATCCGGAGAACAACACAAATACTGAACCAAAAGTTTATCAATCTTATCCATAGACTCCAACTTACATGTTATTGCAAATTATGAAAATTAATTTTCTCAAACTGTCCAATCGGACAATTCAAAATTTAACACAAACGATTAAAAGATTAATCGTTTATGTTAAATTTCAAACGGGAACTAAGGGTCACTGAATGATTTGATACTTATAATCTAACATGAAAATTATAATAACACAACAAATACATGCATATTCAAAAGCCAATAACACATGCAGACCTTAAAGTCAAAAACATGCATACACAAAACCCTATAAAAAATTATTAACGAAGAAACTAACCTTAAGAGCACGACCTAAAATGTAGGCCAAAAAACACCGCCCAAGAACACGCAACAAACTGCACCAAAACGCACCGAAAACGATTTTTAATCGGTCCAAATGAAAGATATTTCATCACTAAACAATTTAATCGGAATACAAGTAAGATTAAATGGTTCAAAACAGATAAAAACCAACCTGGAAATGCAAGGTGCAGAGGGAAAACGCGGGAAGAAGATGAACAGTGAGCGTAACTCCTCGCGCGTTCGTGTTTTTGGTATATATGCCCTTAGACGTCCGTTGCTGGGAGGCCCCGATGTCTGTAGTAGTATAGCGTCGGGACAGTCACTAATATGACGTTTTCTGGTTTTAAAAATTGATATTCGCAGGGGGATTCTAAAAGTCCGTTAGAGGGGCCCCGACGTCTATAATATTATAGACGTTCGGCCCCCCAGAACGGATGTCTAAGAGGCAGATAGGGTAGTTGAAGAGTTAACTGCGTTCAGCCTTTTAGACGTCCATCCTGGAGGGGCCCCGACCTCTATAATATTATAGACGTCCGACCCCCTCTAACGGACGTTTAAAAGGCTGAAGCAATGAACTCTTCAACTTCCCCGTCAGCCTTTTAGACGTCCATTAGAGGGGGCCGCACGTCTTTACTATTATAGACGTCCAGACCCCTTCACGACGGATGTCTAAACTGATAGGGTAGTTGAAGAGTTAATGCTTTCAACTACCGCGTCAGCCTCTTAGACGTCCGTCCTAGAGGGGGTCGGACGTCTATAATATTATAGACGTCTGGCCCCCTCTGACAGACGTTTAAAAGGCTGAAGTAATGAACTCTTTAACTACCCCGTCAGCCTCTTAGACGTCCGTCCTAGAGGGGGCCGGACGTTTATAATATTATAGACATCCGGCCTCCTCTAATGGACATTTAAAAGGCTGAAGCAATGAACTCTTCAACTACCCCGTCAGCCTCTTAGAAGTCCGTCCTACAGGGGGTCGGACGTCTATAATATTATAGACGTCGAGGCCCCTCCAGGATGGACGTCTAAGAGGCTGACGGGGTAGTTGAATAGTTCATTGCTTCAGCCTTTTAAACGTCCGTTAGAGGGGGGCGGAAGTCTATAATATTATAGACGTCAGGGCCCCTCTAGGACGGACGTCTACAGTCCCACTTATTTACATTTATGCCACCGGTCATATATTTACGTTGGTGTTTTTATGGACGGACGTCTATTGGGTAACGTTAAAGGCCAATTCTGCACTAGTGAGTCGACGAAGTTCACGAAGTGGACGAAGTGGATGAAGTGGACGAAGTGGACGAAGTTGACGAAGGAGAAGAAGAAGAAGAAGAAGAATCAGAATAAGAAGAAGAAGAAGAAGAAGATGACGACGTCGATGAAGGAGAAGAGGTGGACGAAGTAGAAGAAGTGGACGAAGTGGACAAAGTGGACAAAGTGGACAAAGTGGAGGAAGTGGACGAAAATGAAGAAGTTGGCGAAGTGGACGAGGTGGACGAAGTGGACGAAGTTGATGAAGTGGACGACGTTGACGAAGTGGACGAAGTGGATGAAGTTGACGAGGTGGACGAAGTTGATGAAGTTGACGACATTGACGAAGTGGATAAAGTGGACGAAGTGGACGAAGGAGAAGAAGAAGAAGAAGAAGACGAAGATAAAGAAGTGGACGAAGGAGAAGAAGTGGACGAAGTGGAAAAAGTGGACGAATTCATGGACGAAGTGGAGGAAGTGGAGGAAGTAGACGAACGGGACGAAGCGGACGAAGCAGACGAAGCGGACGAAGTTGAAAAAGTGGACGAAGTGTCTGAAGTTGACGAAGTGCACGAAGTGGGTGAAGTCGAGGAAGTTGACGAAGTTTGCGAAGTGGACGAAGTTGACGAAGTTGACGAAATGGACGAAGTGGACTAAGTTGAAGAAGTTGACAAAGTTGACGATGTGAGCAAAGTGGACGAACTGGACGAATTGGACGAAGTTGACAAAGTTGACGAAGTGGACGAAGTGGAAGAAGTGGAAGAAGTGCACGCAGTTGATGAAGTGGACGAAGTTGACAAAGTGGACGAAGTGGAAGAAGGAGCAGAACAAGAAGAACAAGAAGAAGAAGAAGATGAAAAAGATGAAGAAGTGGACGAAGTTGATGAAGTGGACGAAATTGACGAAGGAGAAGAAGAACAAGAAGAAGATGAAGATGAAGAAGAAGAAGATGAAGATGAAGAAGAAGATGAAGATGAAGAAGAAGATGAACAAGTGGACAAAGTAGACGAAGTGGACGAAGGGGACGACGTTGACAAAGTTTG
>NC_142168.1:69442492-69522623 GCF_029865625.1 Vigna umbellata
AGCTAAAGGTATTTGCACCATCAAAGGTAAAATTCACCGGAATGAATACCCATGGATATGCATAAGACGGGATTAGAAATAACAACAAAAGTTTCTTTAGACGTTCATCCAATATAAATGATGGTTAAGTAAACATGACTCGTGATTGGTCTTCTTGTCCAAGAGACACTTACATTAGAAACTTGCACCGAAGCGCGCACTTTTCGTGGAACAGGTTCTCTCGTGTCTTTACTTTGTTTTGATTCCAAATTGCATCCAGCACCCCTGGAACGAGGCAGAATTTCCGGAGAAGGGGCAAATATATCACTTCCGCTGAGCTCCTTGGTCTTGGCACTTGATATGTGCTTCTTGGTCTTCGTTTCTGATTCATTTTGATATGTTCCACTAAGTTCACGCTGCTTTGCTATCTCTGGAAGAGAGGTTGGTATCTTAGGGGAAACGTTTCCTTCGGTGCTGAATGATATCTGACTGATTCTATTCATTGCTTGCTGAAATGCAATTGTAGGGAAATAAAACAAGAACACTGTTAACACAACGAGTTCGTATTTGAAAAACACTTTCAAATGATGAAATCTCCTCTTGCATACCTGATATACCCGTATGCTTGTTCTGTTTTCTGAATTTCCAGACTTAGCTTCTGATGTGGTATTTTCAGCATTACCAGAAAATATACCACTTCCAGTCATCTCTTTCATTTTATATCCGGAGCATAGTTTCCTGAGTATCAAGAAGAGGATAAGGAAAACAACAAGACCAAGGATTGGATCACTCTGATACCACGATAGAAGAGAAAAAAATAAAAAATGATAGGTTGGACGAGATGGAACTTGACTTCATTCATTGGGCGGGAAGCCTATTTATAAAAACTGCCATAAAGCTATAAGCAGAAAATTAAGGCTATTGAAGGTAGTTATAATCACAACAGAGCAAAATAATAAACCGATCAACTAATAACAGAAAGAAACAACTATCCATTCTGCAGATTAACAACGAATCATTTAACAGCGGAAACATGGAAAGATATATTTGACAACAAAATTATATGACATCCTTTGAACTTAACAGGTAACAAACATTCTGCAGTTTAAGTTCGTTATTTCTCTGTTTAATTTTGACGTTCTATTAGGGTAAAGATTGTTACTATTAATTAATAACATATTATCCTAAATAATAAATAGACTTTTAAAGAAAAAATTAATTAAAATATGTTCATTATATAATTTTACATTATCATTCTTTTTGCAAATAGTTATGTTGGAAGTCTATTGATTTTCATGATACTTGCTTTAAAAATTATATCCAAAATGATTTTTAATTAATGGACAATGTAAGAAGTCAAAATTTTGTTCTCTTACAACATTCTAATTAATATTAAGAATAAATTTTAATATCTGAATGCATGTGGCTTCATTCTGAAAAAGACTAGCAATAGAAATAGTCGTAGTCACTACACCCAATTGTGTAAAAATGATAGGTTAAGAATAAGAACAATAATAAATATTTCCAAAAAACTACTTTAATACAGAACAAAAAAAATGCATTGAAAAAAAAATGCATTCAATGTTTTGAAACCAAAACAAAAATCCATATTCATCATATAAAATACTTCTTCTCAACGATACGTAAACAAAAAAGAAGTTATATTGAGTGACTTAAATATAATTAAATTTTAAATGCCTCAATTTCAGTTAATTGTATTACTTTAACATATTTTATGTTTACACAATGATACTAAGCCCAATAAATATGATTGAAGGTGATTTAAAAATATATTTCTTTATTTTATAAAATAAAAGTAACAAATAGAATTTAATAATCTGTATGAAATTTGAGTCCATAACTAATATATAAACAATTTTTGTGAGAGAATTTAGAATTATGCTACTAATAAAAGTTCCTTTAATAGTAAACCCAATCAATCATGCTTTAAGCATGCAAAAATAATTTGGCGTTGATTGCTCATCATTAGAGCCTGAGAATTTTAAAACAGTTGAATGCAGGAGAGCAATGACCAGCTTTTCATTATGTTCCCAGTAAGGGTTGGAGAAGAGAAATGGAAAAAAGTAGGAGAGAGAAAAAAAAACTTATTCAGATGAAAAATAAATAAATAAATAAATAAATAAATAATAAATAGAAAAGAGATATTTTAATTTAAAAAACATAAATAATAATAATAAATTTATTATTTTATTACTATAAAAAATAAGTTTATAAATTATAGACTATAACTATCTGGCATAAAGGCATGCATTGTGAGTCTGAATTTTTTAAATATTTATATTTATTATATTGAAATTAATTAAATTAATATATAAGAGAAAAAAATAAAAATAATAAAAAATATTTTAATATTAGTAGTAAAAACTATAAATATAATAAAAAAGAAAAAGAAAAAAATTTATGATAGTTTTATATAAAATATTTTTAATTAACGTTAGTTTCTAACAAATCAGTCAATAATTATAATTTCAAAATTAATTAATAATTATATTATAAAAGATAAATTGAAAATAAAAGTTATATACACAAAACTATATATCTAAGTATAGGTTATGCTGTGAAAATAACAAATTTAAAAATATTTATAAAAAATATATAAGTTCTCACAATAGTTTTTTCTCTTCTAATTACTAATTGATGAACGTAAGAAGGGTTTCTGTTTTATTCATCAATTCATTTCAAAAGTCGCGTTATTATATATATATATATATATATATATATATATATATATTACTGAGATAAATAGGTATTTCTGTTTTAAATTATTAAAATATATATAATTTATTTGAGGTTCTATTTTACTATAATTTTTTAATTTTGGTTTTCTATTTAATGTTAAAGAGAAAAAATATATAATTTTTCATATTAAAATTTTAATAACGTCTTGTTTCTAATTTCTTATTTTTACACAAATTTCATAACATAAGAGGCTGAGGGTAAAATCATAATCCATACTTTTTCCTCTTTTCATGAGAAAGGAGACATAAAAATAGTGAAAAAAACTCGACACAAACTACTAGTAATTGAAAAATGGCATCATGGTTTATTACCCGCAAAAGTAAAAGCTTCAGCAACGTAAATTAAAAAGAAATTTTCATGAAAAAACACAACAACACAAATAGCAGATCTGAATGCACACTTACCAACACTGGAATAGAATTGAAAAACAAAAAACAATAAAGATGATAATATTACTTTTTGGCAACACTCTGCGCTTCTTCATCCCTGAGCTGGCTTCCGCGGAGAACTTCCCCGATTTTATCGGAAGGCTAAGATACCGATAGCGAATTGAAGAAAAACAAACAAAACACTCATTATATATCTTTCACGACAGATTGAATTGGACAAACCAAAGCGATGCTCAAATAATTTTTTCAAAGAAAAACAGAGGCAGTAACAGTAGTGACCTGGCGAGAGCGGTGGCCGGAACGGGAGAATTGCGGCGGAGGTTGGTCGGACCATGTGAGGAGATCGGAGGTGGAAGAGTGAGGGTTTCGTAGCGGCATGGTTTTCTGCATTTTGGTTTTTTGTTTGAGAGTGAGGAATGAAGTGAGTGAGTATGAACGAGGGGTGAGATTTGAAAATACGTTTCAACGATAACGAATGAAAAGAATGATTATTATTATATAATCTGAATCCTCTTCTTTGAAATTTGCAACTGCATCTAACTATGCCACCTACAATTACGAATAATAATGTAACAAACTTTGGCAGCTACAAATGCATACACGGTGCGATGTACATGCCGAACATGTGTCGTTCCGCTCCCTTATATATTACTTTGAGTAGTACTTCATTACTGCCACCTTTCTAAAATCAAAACTCTAAATATCTTAAAAATAAATTTAGATGTTAGTAACAGTTTCATATATATCCTCACTATATGACGACTACTTTTTTTTATAAATGAAAAAAATGTAATAAATAAATATTTTAAATGTATAAATGTTATTTAAAATTTGAAATGAATTATGAACTAATAATTTCATCAACATAGAAACAAATTTACCAATCAAGTCACACGAAATTTTGTTTTAAACAGCATATGTTTTAACAGTATAAATAAAAAGTAAAACAAGCAAGTGAGGGATTATTGGATTTAGGAACTGTTTGTTTAATTTATTTTAATAAAGTTTAAGATATAATTCTTGTGTATAAAAAAAGTTAGCTCCATCTTGTTTTTAGTGTTCTTCCCTCAAATAATTTTATTTAAATATAAATGGTCTCAGAAAAATAAATGAGAAGTGTTTGAAAATTATTTAACTACTTTTTTAGGAAATTAATTCCTCTAAATGAGAATACATGTTTTGAAAGATAAGATGTGTTTTTTTAAACAAGTAAATTTATTAAAAAATATAAACACTTACATAAAACATGTTTTTAATCATCAAAATATTGTTGGTTATTTATGAAGAAATAGACCTGTTTTCAGTTTTTGACGAAGGATCAAGCTAAACCAGTTTTGATAATATTAAAACTAAATTTCAAAATATTTCAATAAACTAAAAAGTACTTTATCCTAGCTTTTGACATCTCCATTATAGCCTACAAAAAGATATAACTTAACTAAGTAAAATTTCAAATTATAAGCATGCTGAATAAAAAAATGTATTTAATGGGAGATGTTAATTATGATATTTGACGAATACTAATTATATCAGCACTTAATCATTGGTGGGTTTATCTCTAAATAAGTAGCTTAGACGTTCCCCTCTTAGAGTGATATCACATATCAATGCTTAAAGTTCTGTTTCCTTAATTATTGCCGAAAGTTTTGTTCATAAACGTAGCTAACAATTAATTATTTCGTGTTTCTTAATTATCTCCTTCGTCAATTTAATAGTACTATGTTTCCTGGGTAAGTAAAAACTAAAAAGAGTAAATAGCCCACTTTAACTCTTTAATTCATGGCAGAAAAATGGCAGAACATGTTCATGGTGGTATTTACTTCTAATTTTTGTGCCTTCTTTAAGAAAGTTGCACTCAAGTAACTTTTAATAAATACAATCAGACAACACGAAAAAGCAATTAATTAGTTTTGAATATAAAGAAATTGACTTTAAAGGTACTTTATTTAGGTTTGGTGATTACATTTACACTCAATTAGTATTTAATCACTTATATGCATTCTACACATTCTCTCTCTTGAAAGGGTTGTGCGTGTTTGATTAGTGCTTCACTTAAAAAATTGAATTACTATAACCAAATTCAACTCTTCTTCTTAGTTAGTTTATATATAGGTAAATTTAGTTAACTAACTACAACAAAAATAATAGTTCACTATGCATTGACCAATTTTTTTTAAACAGCTTTTTGGTAATTTAATAAATAATAATGTAGAAAAAGATAGAAATTAAAAGTTGATCACTGCAAAATTGGCAACCGTTGTTGCATTTGGTGTTCCACCATATTTATATTATTACAAACTCCTTAATAGATACAATGATGAAGGATGATGAAGGAAACGATAAGTTAACAACACCCATAATATTTTGACACAATCACGTATTATTTCGTCACTAATTCATTTTTTATTTTTTAATGTATTTATGTGAAAACTTAAAAGTGCACACTTTCATTGACTCATTACAATTTTCATTTCACGTTTGAACTTTTACTCTACAAAACCTAGGTCATGAGCTTTTGTTTTCGCATTTTAGTTGTTTCTTCTTGGTTTCGTGTTGTTCCTTTGTTGTTTCCTTTCATTTGTTGTTGGCAACCTTTGAGACTGAGTATTGTGTCCTTTGCCCCCATTTAGAGGCCATTTTGTTGTGGTTGACGAGTTTCTTAGGCACGAGTTGTTTCTTTCCAGGTATGAGTTCTTTGTCCATTCATAGTTGCGAGTTCAAAGTGGAAAACCTAGCTTACTCTATTTTGCTCGATTTTCTTTCGTTCCTTGCTCTTTGTTTCACAGTTTTTCAATGAAGTCGATGTGCATGAATACACTCACTATTTAAAAAAATGTCAAAACATATTTCTGTTTAAGGTTCTCACAATAACCATTTTGATGTACTATCCATCTACCAATAAGATCATCATTGGTAGTAATTATGAACACAAACGGCAGGAATACACTCACTATTTTAAAAAGAGAAGCTGTCAAAACAAACATCGATAATAAGTGGGGAATAAAGACCAAATAAGTGAGTAGTTGTGTTGGACTTTTTGCACAAATTTTCTTTAAGATAATTCGTTAATTAAAGGTTCTCGTAACAACCATTTTGATGTACTATCTACTAGTAAATTCATCACATGTTGTAATTATGAGGACAAACTGCATCAATAATTGCTTTAAGAAAAAATTATCAAAAATAGACATCAAAATTAAGTAAAGAGCAATGACCAAAGAAGTGGGTGACTGTGTTGGATATTTTGCATAAATTTTTCTTAATGTAATCCGTTCAAGGTTCTCACAACAATCATTTCAATGTACTGTCTATCTACTAGTAAGATCATCACTAGTAGTAATTATGAACACAAACTACATGAATTCACTGTTTTAAAAAGAAAAATTGTCAAAACAGGCATAAGAAATAGATGGGAAGCAACAACCAAATAATTGGGTAGCTATTGCATTTTTTGTATAGGTTTTACTTAAGGTAATTTGTTCAAGGTTTTCACAACAACCATTTTGATGTATCCTCCATCTACTAGCAAGATTATCACAAGTACTAATTATGAGGACAAACTACATCAATACACCCACTGTTTTGAGAATAAAATGTTAAAATAAACATCAAAATTAAGTGGGAAGCAAAGAACAAATAAGTGAGTAGTTGTTTTGGATTTTTTGTATAATTTTTCCTTAATGTAATAGGTTCAAGGTTCTCACAACAACCATTTTGATGTTCTGTCTATTTACTAATAAGGTTATCCCATGTATTAATTATGAGGGCAAACTGTTCTTTCAAAAAAAACGGTTAAAACAAACATCAAAATTAAGTGGATAGTAATGACCAAATAAGTAGGTAATTATGTTAGACTTTTTGGATACATATTTCCTTAATATAATTCGTTCAAAGTTTTTATAACAACCATTTCGACGTACTATCAGTAAGTCTCTTGTAGTAATTATGAATACAACTAGCATGAATACACTGTTTTAAAAGAAAAATTGTCAAAGCAGTAGAGAGCAAATATGTTGAACTTTTTGCACAAATTTTTCTTATAAAATATTCAATTCAAGGTTCTCAGAACAACTATTTGATATAGTGCCTATCTATAAGTAAAGTTATCATAAGCACTAATTATGAAGAGGTTTTAAGAAAAATCACAAGACACTGCTTGTTCATAGTCTTTTATATAGCCTCGGAGGCTTTCATGGATAACAGGGAGGAACCCTCTCTTACCGTAAAGAATGTAATTATAACCATTTTTCTTTCTCTTTTCAGAAAGTAGAAACTTAATTTTTTTTCTTCCTTCTTTTCACCTTTGGCTCATGTTCTCTTGGTCGTTTAACTTCTTAATGCCGTACGTTGTGTGTCCATTTAAATGGAATATATATATTTATTTATATATTACGTATATATGGTGCGGAGATGAACGTTCTGTTAGCTGCAAAACATATTCATAGTACTCCTTTCTTCTTAAATGGTTTAAATAATGAATGAAATTTATAACACTGTTTAGAAATATTTGGACTTGGTGACTATAGAATAACTTCAGCCTCCAATGGTTGATGTAGTTCTTGATCATCCATCTCTTTCCGTTATAATCACTCGAACCATGATGTCTTTCTGTAAGATAACAGAGAAAAAAGAGAAAGAGAACCAGAGAACAAAGAAGAAAAGAATTGTATTGAAAAAATTGAATGAAAAAAAAATAAGGCAAAGGTATATATACAGGAAGTAAAAAGGCTTCCTAGACCGAACGTCCTAAAAGGGAACGATCGATACAAAGAAGGCAAACGGAAACAACAAAGGAAAAGGAACGAACGACAGAGCAAAGGACGAGCGTTCCTGTCGACCAGTGAGAGCGACAGTCACGATGTCGAGCGACCCTGTCGAGCGGAACGAACGACAGGCACGATGTCACGAGGACGAACGTTCCTGTCGACCAGTGAGAGCGACAGTCACGATGTCGAGCGACCCTGTCGAGCAGAACGAACGACAATAACCAGATAAGGACGAACGGCGAGCGGCAACAAACAGATGATGACGAACGACCATAATAACTCTATCATCCCCCCTCAAGATGAACATGAATGTTATGCATGTTTAGCTTGGAAGTAACCATATTGAAAGGAGAAGGATAAAGAGATTTAGTGAAAACATCTGCAACTTGACTGGTAGAGGAAACATGCAGAAGTTTGATGAGACCATCTTGAAGCTTTTGTCGAGTGACATGACAGTCTATATCAATATGCTTTGTTCGTTCATGAAAGGTGGGATTCTTGGCAATGTGAATGGCAGAGTTGTTGTCACAGTAAACAGAATAAGGTGTCGGGCACGATATATGCAAATCTTGTAAAAGATATTGCAGCCATTGTAATTCACAGGTTAATGAAGCCAAAGACCTGTATTCAGCTTCAGAAGAAGATTTGGAAACGGTTGTTTGTTTCTTTGATTTCCAGGAGATAAGAGCAGTGCCAAGAAAAACGCAAAAACCAGAGATAGATCTTCTAGTGGTAGCACAGGTAGCCCAATCAGAGTCAGAATATGCGTGAATGCGGAAGGAATTATTAGCAGCATATAAAAGACCAGAACCGGGAGCATTCTTTAAATATCTAATAATTCTCATGGCTTGTTGCATGTGAGGTTGGCGAGGAGTGGAGATAAACTGATTGAGTTGTTGAACAGCAAAGGTAATGTCGGGCCGTGTATGAGTGAGATAAAGAAGACGACCAATGAGACGGCGATAAGAAAAAGGATCAGTAAGAAGAGTGCCTTCATCAGCATGAAGTTTGATGGAAGGATCAGCAGGAGTAGAAGCAGGTTTACAACCTAACATACCAGCTTCAGAGATTAATTCAAGACAATATTTTCTTTGATTAATACATATCCCAGCTTGAGATCTAGCAATTTCAAAACCCAGAAAAAATTTGAGATCTCCAAGATTTTTGATGTGACACTTGTTGTTTAGATGATCTTTGACATTGGTGATTTCAAAAAGGTTATTTCCAGAAAGAAGTATATCATCAACGTATACCAGAAGAACAGTGATAGCAGTAGGAGAATGTTTGATAAAAAGAGAGTGGTCAGCAGTACTTTGTTTAAAACCAAGAGAAACCAACTCATATGTGAGTTTATGATTCCATTTCCTGCTTGCTTGTTTTAAACCATAAAGAGACTTGTTAAGTTTGCAGACAAGATTGGGAGCAGAAGAACGAAGACCAGGAGGAGGCCTCATGTATATCTCTTCAGATAAATCACCATGAAGAAAAGCGTTGTCGACATCCAATTGATGGAGAAACCATTTATTGATGGCAGCAAGAGCAAGAACGAGCCGAACAGTAGTGATTTTAACAACAGGTGAAAAAGTTTCATAGTAATCCAATCCTTCAGTTTGAGTGAAGCCTCTTGCCACTAAACGAGCTTTATATCTATCAATAGAGCCATCCGGTTTGTGTTTAATACGATATACCCAACGACAACTGATAGGTTTCTTTCCAATAGGAAGATTAACCAAAGTCCATGTCTGATTTCTTTCAAGGGCAGCAAGTTCATAATTCATAGCCTGTTGCCAACATTCAAACTTGCTAGCTTCTTTAAAAGAAGAAGGTTCAACTTGAGCAGAAATATTATGACAAAAAGAAGTGTGGTTAGAGGAACATTTATTATAAGAAAGAAACAAATGCATGGGATATGGGGTAGTATGAATTGGTTGAATAGCAGAAGTGATACCACAGTAATAGTCATCTAGATATGTAGGTCGAGTTTTATTTCTAAGAGAGATTCGTTGTTCAACAGTAGGAGTAATGATATTATCAGTGGGGTGAGGAATGTTACAAGGAGAATGATTTGGAGCAGTGGAAAAAGGTAGAACAGTAGGAAAATCAAAGAGAATAACATCAGAATTATCATCATTTGTAGGAGAAGAAGGGGAAGTATAACAATTTTTATAGGGAAAAATATGTTCATGAAAAATCACATTTCGAGAAACGATAATTGAGTGTGAAGACAGATCATACAGTACAAACCCTTTGGTTCCAGATTTATACCCAAGAAAAATACATTTATTGCTCCTGGAATCAAGTTTTGTACGTCCAGCAGTGGCAGAGCTGGAGTAAGATAAACAGCCAAAAACTTTTAGATTTGAAAAATCAGGTTTGATGGAATAAACTAATTCATAAGGAGATTGATTATGAAGAAAAGGTGTTGGAAGTCTATTAATGATGTGAATGGCAAGTTTGACAGCATAGGACCAGAAAATATTAGGAACTTTAGATTGAAAAAGTAAAGAACGACAAACATTAAGAATATGTTGATGCTTCCTTTCAACAATGCCATTTTGTTGAGGAGTAGCAACACAAGAGGTTTCATGAAAAATACCTTTAGTAGAGTAAAAGTCATTAAGAAAAAATTCTTTGCCATTGTCAGACCTTAGAATTTTAAGTTTACATGAAAACTGATTTTCAGTTAAGAGAATAAAGTTTGGAAGTAAGTTTTTAACATCAGATTTTTGTTTTAAAAGAAGGATCCATGTAAAACGGCTATAGTCATCAACTATAGTTAAAAAATATTTGTATCCATCAATAGAAGAAATAGAGAGGGGACCCCAAATATCAACATGAATTAGGTGAAAGAAACAAGAAGATTTAGTTTTGCTAACAGAAAATTGAAGACGTTTTTGTTTAGCAAAAGCACAGGCGTCACAAGCATCAAAAGATTGAAAGGAAATATCAGTATATTGAGATGCTAAAGTTTGAAGAACTTTATTTGAAGGATGTCCAAGTTTCATATGCCACAAATTACAGGAATTATTAGAACTGTTATGAAAGGCAGAATGAGAAATATTCAATTCAGAAGTAGTTGTGACATTATTACTAAGAAGATAAAAAAGGCCCTTGTATTTCTTAGCTACTCCAATCGTCTGGTAAGTATCCATCTGCACAATGAGACAGCTATCTTGATGAAAAACAATGAAGAAATTATTTGAATGTAATAATTTTGAAATAGAAATAAGATGAACAGAGAAGTTAGGAACAAAAAGAGTATTATGTAAAATCAAATTGCCTAAATTTACAGTGCCAGAAAATTCAGCAGTAACAAAACTATGATTTGGTAAACGTATAGAAATAGGAGTAATGGAATGCAAGGAATGAAAAAGAAATTTAGAAGAACATATATGATCAGTAGCGCCACTATCTATAATCCAAGAAGAAATATTAAATGAAGAAAAAGAACCTGATGACTGTGGAGTGCATTGATTAACACTGGCCTCCTTAGTAGTAGGAGATTGAGATTGTTTCAACAAACTAAGAATGGCGTTATACTGATCTTGAGAAAAAGTGTATTGAGGTTGAGTTTTATCAGCAGAAGAATCATCATTAGAATTATCAGTAGAGGTGTGTGAATCACCATTAGTCATGTTGGCAGAAGAATTGGAGATAGCTAAATGAGGTTTGATGACGGGTTTATAACCTTGAGGAAGACCATATTTGAACTAGCAATTATCAGAAGTATGATTAGTTCTTTTGCAATGATCACAGTACTTAGAACGACCACCAAATTTAATATTACGTCCTCGTCCACGACCAGAAAAAGTACCAGAACGATCAGTTTTATAAGGTTTGTGTTGAGGATCGTAAGAATTGAAATTGGCCATAGAATCTTGTGGAGTTTGTGAGGACGAATTATGAAATTCACGTTCTTGTTGAAGAATCAAAGAAAAGGTTTTGGTAAGATTTGGCATGGGTTCCATTAGCATGATTTGAGAACGTACAGAAGAGAATTCATCATTTAACCCACGGAGAAACTTGATTACAGAATCATCATTACGATCTTGTTGAATCTTGATTAACAATCCACAATTGCAGGGAGAATGGCAGGTACATACAAGAATGGTTTGATATAGAGAAAGCTCTTTCCAAATTATTTGAAGACGAGTATAATATTGAGATACAGTGGAATCACCTTGTTTGCAAGAATGAATGGCTTCTTGAAGATCAGCAATACGAAACTTGTCACCATGAGAAAAACGTTGAAGAAGATCAATCCAGATTTCATAGGCAGATTCCATCCACATAACAGATTGTTTAATAGGGAGCGTCATGGATCGTGTCAGCCATGAAATCACCATCTTGTTACAACGCTTCCAGGCTTCGTGAAGAATATCATCATCAGCAGGGCAAGGAAAAGTGCCAAGAACGAATTTTTCTTTATTCTTGGTTTCCAGAGCAACGAGCATATCATGGCGCCATTGTTGATAGTTGTTATCAGAAAGAAGAGGAGTAACAAGAATAAGAGCGGGATTCTCACCGGGATGTAGAAACAGAGGGTTGGCAGGATTGGAAAGATGATCAGTGATAGAATTGGAGAAAGCCATGAGAAAAGTATTTGTCTACTGATACCATGTAAGATAACAGAGAAAAAAGAGAAAGAGAACCAGAGAACAAAGAAGAAAAGAATTGTATTGAAAAAATTGAATGAAAAAAAAATAAGGCAAAGGTATATATACAGGAAGTAAAAAGGCTTCCTAGACCGAACGTCCTAAAAGGGAACGATCGATACAAAGAAGGCAAACGGAAACAACAAAGGAAAAGGAACGAACGACAGAGCAAAGGACGAGCGTTCCTGTCGAGCAGCGAGAGCGACAGTCACGATGTCGAGCGACCCTGTCGAGCGGAACGAACGACAGGCACGATGTCACGAGGACGAGCGTTCCTGTCGACCAGTGAGAGTGACAGTCACGATGTCGAGCGACCCTGTCGAGCGGAACGAACGACAGGCACGATGTCACGAGGACGAACGTTCCTGTCGACCAGTGAGAGCGACAGTCACGATGTCGAGCGACCCTGTCGAGCAGAACGAACGACAATAACCAGATAAGGACGAACGGCGAGCGGCAACAAACAGATGATGACGAACGACCATAATAACTCTATCACTTTCTTTCTTTCTTTTTCTTAATATATGTGTGATGAAAAGGAATTGGAGCCAAAGAGTCTTTTGCCTTTGTTCTTTTTGTAGAATAAAAAGAAGGCCCACTTCCTTTCCATGGAAATTAAAGAACATTGTATATTTAGGAATATAGTCTGCCTTTTTCTATTTTTTTTCATGCTTTTACATGTCAAAGTTATGCAAATTAGAAGTTATGCCTTTTTCTATTTTCTCTCATCTGATTAAGCAAAGTTTTACATAATTACAGAAGATGCAACATTAAAAGTATGCACTTTCAAATTTCCACGTCAGCACATTAAAAATAGAAAATGAAACAATAACAAAATGACACGTGTCGAAATATTATCAAAATCTGTTATAACTTGTTGTATTCCTTTTCAAAATGAAAATTTGTTGACAGTGTACGGTATAACTAACTGCTATTGATAGTTTAACATCAGATTCACCAAAACTGTTTTAGTTTATGGTTTGATCCCTTACCTATTTAAGAATTTTCATTTTATTTTTAACTCTGTAAATTTGCTTATCAAAACAACAACAAAAACATTTGGAGAAAACAACACTTTCGAAATTTGGAGTATAGCACACACTTAATTCCAATGACAGTTAACAGAATTAGTTACCTAATTGGAACCACATGGATTGAAGTCAGGACTAAGGTTGGAGTTGCCATCGTCAGCAACAACAAAGATGCTACCAGTGGAAGGGTATTAGGGTTTTGAAGTTAACACAATTTATTTTTGCTTTGAGTGGATGCTAAGTAGTATACTACATTGTTTAGAAGATGAGATACAGTATTATCTTTATAATTTGAAATTTGAAATTAATTTTTAACTATCACTATTTTGAAAAATAATTACCTTAAAATACGAAGAATTAGTGATGTTAGTTTAGATTTGATAAAATAATTAAATTATATTCTTCTTACTTAAGGAACCAAATTATATAAAAATAAATAAAACATAAAACATATCAAAGCCCAAACAAACAAGGATAAACGTTAGAAACAAACTATCATTCTTAATAAATACCGCAGAAGATTTAATTGAGTGTTAGTAACACGTAATATCACACTAGTATAATTGTACAAGTATTTTCGTATTATGATCTATGATATATAATTAGTTTTGGATAAGTCTCCACTTTAGCCGCTTATAATGGTAAAATAAGATGTCATAAAACTAATAAAATAAAATAGATTGTCTCAACATATGATATTAATATATTTATAAAAAAAATAATTATACTAATAAAATATATCTAAATTAACTACAGAAAATTACTAGCCGACACTGAATAATATTACGTAGAATCATCATCCTTCATCAGAGATGTTTCAATGCATATCTTTCATTTGTTTACACCAATAAGATGATCATCGCAAAAGAAACAAACAATACACAAAAGATAACAAAAGAGACAACAGAGTAAGCTAGTTTTCAAAAGAAGACATCATCAAACCATTTAATTATATCACATACTAGATCAATATTTATAAAGTACTAGAAACTCACAAACAACATACATATAGTTGACTCTAGACTCAATTATTTAAATACATACTTTGACATATGACTTCACTGTATGTGTGCACTCGTAATAGAATTTATGCTCTACAAAGTCATAAACACATGGGTTATCACCCTACTACTCACGAGGTTAATCTTTCACGCCTAAGACCAAAAGTCTAGGGTAAAATTCTTCTGTCATTCTCTCCCCTATTCATCTCTATATGATTTGAATGACTGGTAGTATATCAAAATATCTCCTTTTTGAACTCTCATATGTCAAGCATATACTAAACATCACCAAAACATAGAATTTCTCTTTGAAATTCTCTCAACAATCATATCACACATAAACATATCAAAGGTTCTCATATACATTCATGCAGTCAATATACTCACCAACAAAATTAAGAATGATACAAATCAATACAAAAAAATCAAAGGAATAAACCAAAGTAATAATATAAATTGGCACTCAAGGTGGCACTCAGCGCGAAACCTCTCGCACAAAGGTGGCGCTTCATGGCAACTCTGGCACTGAATGTCATTCTTCTTGAAAAATGGCTTGCCCAACAACACCATTTTTGTCATTCAATGACCTGAAATTAAAATGGTTCTAGATCTGCAATGAAAAATGGAGCTCAACTGTTCGCTGTCATCGCTAATGCTTTGTTCACTTGGAGGAGAGAAATTGGGGGAGAGTGAGTAGATAAATTTGAGGGTGAATTAATTGTTGTTTATTTGAGTAGATTTGGAGGTAAATGAGAGTAGATTTGGAAGTAAAATTTATGAGAATTAGTGTAGGATTTGATTGATGTGAGAGATAAAAAAGTTGTTTAATTAGTAGAAATTGAAGATTACAAAAAATGCCCTTAGTTATTAATGTAATATAAAATAATAATTGTTAATGTTATATTTAATTGTAAAAAAGTTTATAAAGAGTAAAATATTAACATTAATTATTAAAATTAATTTAAATATTGTACAAAAAAATTACTTTAGTAAAATGAATTTATTTTTAATTGTAATATTATTTATTACCAAGGTGAAATTGAATATTTTTAAAAACAAAAAAAATTAATCACACAACCACCACCACCCAAACACAGCCTTTCTAACTTCTCTCTTCATCCAAATCCAAAACCTCTCTTTCTCCTCTCTCTGCCTTCTCACTTATCTCTCTTCACCTCCACCAAACCACGCTTCCCCGCTTTCAAACTCTCCTCTTCCCACTATTCCTCCTCCCCTCTCATCATCGGCTTCCTCACCGACGACGTCCTCTGTCGCCTCAACTCCCTCGAATCCTTCCTCTACCGCCGCGACCTCCCCTTCGGCTCCCTCTTCGTCCTCTTCATGCGCCCCCACGAGACCCGTTCGACCGTTCTCCTCCTCGCCTACTCCTTTATCGAGTCCTTGCTCATTCTCGCCGCTTACGTCAACCTCCTCGCTTTCCTCATCAACTAGTACCTCCTCCAACGCCTGATGCTCCTGCCCAACACCACCACGCACGTCGCCTTCTACACTCAAACACCATCGCCATCTATTGATACTGCTGCTAAAGAAGACGAGGAAGAACCATTACAAGAAGACGATGGAGCGCCCTTGGCTAGAACTGTCGAGATCTGTGTCAACCGAAGAGGCACCCCAGAACCGAATCCAAGAAAGGAACGCCTAGAACTAAATACAATAAACCAGAATCAAATACACCAAAAGCTTTCGTCTATCACTGGAGTGTAACCGAATACGCACACCCCAGAACCGAATATAGCAACGACTTTCTTTTTTTATATGGTATTATGATATCTAGGAAGGGCAAAGATGATATTTGCCTTCAATTCACTACAAATCATCCCATATCTGCGAGTGATTGTATCTCACAAATCCGCTGCGTTCCATCTTCGCAAATCGTCGCAAATCGTCCAAAGCGAACACCACCTACCCCGCAAATCAATCGTCGCTATTACTCATAAACAGTGCATCACCTTCAAGTGAACACAGTGTAAGCGTTGGACTATTCGCAAAAAGGTCACTTAAGAGTGAAAAGGGGGCTCAGCAGTCTGGAGCAAAATTGCTTCCATACTTGTATAACTAAGATTGTTCTAGCGCCGCACCAGTACTACTTAACATCATACCGAAAAATAGCCAACTCAAATTTATGGTTTGGAAAATCATAAACCTGTTTGAATGATCAAATTGGTATGCCTGACTTAGTGCTTGGTTTAAAAACAATTTTCAATGTTAAAGTGTCTACCTACTTGCTTAAATAGTCAAATCCTCAATTTCTGCATTCACCATAATCCAAACCCAAACCAAACACTCAATTCAATCAATCAACCATATCATTCAATTTAGCACGAAAAACAATCATATTCAACAATACCAATTTCAATTAGCAATATCCAACCTACACATACTAAAGCATCTAACTTCCCTTACTTAACCAACAACTCAAAGGACCCTAACTAGCAAAACTCCTCCCAACTTGCAGGATGATGTTCTATCTACACATAGAAACATCACAAGAATGATGAGGATATATCATTATGATCAAATTTTAGTAGAGACTCATATTGATAACTCAAAAGACACATGCAAGCATAACAAGGCTCACGTGCAACCGATAAAAGAAAAAAACCAAAGAAAATGGTTGAAATTCAACTTAAACAAAGAACCTGATCGATCGGAATTAAAGAACTCGTTGCAAGAATCAATCCTACATTCTCGATTCTTCAATAACAAACAAAGGATAAGAATTCTTAGAAAAATTGAAAAACTTTAAGAAAAGTAGTTTATAGAGATTATGTGTTTTAAAATAATAAAACTAATTCTAAAACGATTTATATTAAAATCATTTAATATTAAAATAATCGAGTTTCACTATTTTTAAATCAGTATCATTTTTAATATTATGCATCCAAGACAACTAATATCCACATAATTTATTTCATTCCTAACATCAAATTGAAATTTTATATAAAAAATAAGCAACAAAATATAATTTTTTAATTAAATAACAAGTATTTTTTATTTTATTTATATTAAAACTATATAAAAATATAATACTATATTAATAAATTAAATTTTATATATTGTGACTATTTATTTTTTATATATTAAAAGAATATCTTCTCAATGGTGTAGATTTATGTTCTTTTAGAATAATTTGTAATTTATTGATGATATAACCTTTATGATATCTTAAATTTATAATAATTAAACCATTCAAATTTTATTAAAAAAAATCTTTATTTTTTATATTTAAAAATTTAATTTTCAAAATTTTGTTTAGATTTTAGTCAATATAATATTCTTCAATAAAATAAGAGAAGTGAAATAATTTAATTCAAATATACGTGTATGTTTATTTAGAAATTGGAATATATATATATATATATATATATATATATATATATATATATATATATATTCCCAATAAAGGAACGATAAATTCCCCTTCTAAGAAATTTAAAAGTCTCGAAATAATTCAGTTATTTGGGGAGATAACAGGGTGGTTCAAGGCGGATGTTTCGGCTGAAGGGATGGATATACAGAAAAGGTGAAATAAAAAAAATAACCAAAGCAATTCGATTGAAAGTAAAATAACTACAAAAGCTATTTTCCACGGGGCCATTTCTTCATGTAGCCCTTAAATTTGAAAATCTCGTATTTACCCTTATGAAAAGTTATTAAAATAAAATAAAAATTAAATGTTGCTCTTCTCCTTGCTTACGGCTGCCTTCGTCCCTCACCTCCTTAGTGCATTTCATCTTCTTCGTTACTCTTTGTTCTTTTTCGTATATAAAAGGAAATCCATCAAGCAAGATAAAAACTTTGTTCATCTCATTAACAAAGAAGAGTATGAGTTTGTTTTATGACTTTCGTAGTTCTCCGATACGGTTCAGGTAGGGATGGTTAGTGGGTGGACGTGTTTGAATTTTTTCAATTACATTTCGGATTAAGTAATCTAATATGCATCATTGGATTCAGGAGTGTGTACTGGATTGCACAATCCAGAAATATGAAATTGAAAGAATACTGGATTGGACAATGATGGGAGAGAAGATCACATTAGGGTTTTTAAGAGGATAGGTGTGGGATTTCAACGGTGGGAGAGATGCCAATGTCTCCTCTTCAAACAACGAAAGGATGTCAATAAATGAGAAAAACTGGTTGTTTCCAATAAATTTTAGAGAGATGATACTTACTCAAATTTTCACTCCTTTATACCTGCTTTTATTAATTTTTTATTTAATAATTCAATTTATATTTTAATTAAATAACTTAATTTAATATCGTATCATTATAATGACTTCTTACAAGGTTGTAAAGTGACATGTGAAGTTTCAATATAATTTATTTTTCTAAATTTTAAATATCATGATATATCCACAATCTCTTCTTTACACCTATAAATCACAACTCTTATTACTATTATTTTAATAACTTTTATAACATTTAATTGCAAACATATCTTTATTATTATTAAAATAGTCAAATCAAAAGCTATATACAATTTTTAAGGTGTCAAACTGTCATAACCCTTAAAAATCATCTGTGAGTGGAAGTCAGGTGTTAGTGAAAATCAGAAAGGAAAAGACAGGTGTGGGTAGCAGAGTGGCTGATCGGTTTTTGACGGTGGTATAAAAATCAAACTTCCAAATTTCGTGCCACTTTTTCTGCATGCACCCTTCATCTTCAACCTTCTGAGTTCTTCATTTTCTCCTCCTTCTCTCTACAATCTTCTTCTTCTGATCGTCATTTAGGCAGCACCTAAATAATCTTGGTGCCAAACTCTCTCTTTTAAACCGATCAAGTGGTTGTTTGGAAGTGGTAAGTTAAACCCCTTCGTCCTTTTAGGATTTATGTATTTTTCTGTTACATGCAAGCATTGTTCAGCTTGCATGTATTCATCAAACTCTCCTCTGAATCTAGTTTCTGTCTTTGATTTATGATGGGTTCCTCTTCACCGAACAGAGGTTTGTAGGAGGGTATAAAGGTTATGACAGTGTAGGCAATACTGTAGAAGCATAGCAATTTCGGGGTTTCAAGGTAAGGGAAGCTTGTATAATTTAATTATGATTCTCTGTTCTGAATGGTTGTATGTTTGTAAGATACTTTGTTTGATTATTTGATGAATATGAAATATTCGTGTTACTGCATGTTTGGCTGTATGGGTGGATGACTGATAAATGGTGTGAACTGGGTCGAAATAGGGTTTGATCTTCAAACTGCAGTATTCTAAGTAAATTCTATAATTGTGGCTGAGCGTCATTCGTGATCGTTCGATTCTTCATGGAAGTGTAGGATCTTAACTGAATTCTCATGCTTTAGGGATTTTCAGTCAATGATTGATCGGTTATCTATTGAGTATAAGTGAAATTTAAGAGTTTGGTCAATTATTAAGTTTTCTATTTTCATTTAATAGTCAGTCTAATTAAGTACTCTACATATAATGTAAGTCTTTGACCCTATAATTATTTTCCAGTTTATAAATAAGCATTTTCGTATTTTAGTGTTTGACCAACTTATATCTGTTTGTAATTTTAAAGTGCTTGAACCAAGCGCTCGTTTTCAGTAGCGCTCGTTCTTAGTAGAGCTCGGTCTTGAACCAAATGCTCGATCTCAGTAGCGCTCGGTCTTGAACCAAGCGCTCGATCTTAGTAGTATTCGGTCTTGAACCAAACGCTCGATCTCAGTAGTGCTCGGTCTTGAACTAAGCGCTCGGTCTCAGTAGTATATTCCGTAAAATATATGTAGTAGGTATTAAGAGTGTTAGGCCAACCTCAATAGTGTTCGGCTCGAGTTTGTAGTATTAGGTTTAAACTCTTAGGTGTCTGATAAAAGCTTTCATCATTTTCGGTTAGGTTTAATGATATGTATTCTATAGTATTCCATAAATTATTGGAATTCTGTCTAGTAAAGACCTTTCGGTCTTGTTCTGTGGATAAGTGAAAGACCGCTCGGTCTTACACTAAGTGTTCGGTTAGATTAGTCTAAAAGGTATTCTCTCGTTCGGTCTTGCTTCTAAGATGTAAGTTATTTCTTTCATTTTTGTTCTAAGATGGGATCTGATTTTCAGTGATCGGTCTGATTGTATTGATGATGAAGTATGATAGTATTTAAAATGTGATATGAATGAAATAGTATGAATATGAATGAGTATTCCAGGGAGGAATATCTCGGGATTGGTTATTGAATGGTAAAGTATGAATGTGATCATGCTAAGCTGGCGTTTATCCTGATATTCTGTGATTACTCATTCTCAAGTAGAGAAGAGTAAATCATGTGTGAGAAGGGCAGGAGGTCTTAGTCCATAAGGTGAACTTGGGCGAGGTATAACGGACTAACCTCGGGTGGCAGCTGTTGAGGACATCCCAGTTACTACATTACCTGGGTGCAAAAACGTCATAGCTACACAAAATTCATACAGTCCGAACAGTTAGAGTAAAGTGGTTGATCATTGAATGCATTGATGTATGATTATGGTTGGAAATTTATGATTGGTTGTTGCATGATTTACCTATTGATTTATATCATATTTATGTGAAATATATGTTTTACTGAATTAATTAAATTACATAAGTTTACCCTACTTTCCTGTTTGTCATGTTGTTCGTCCGATTATTCTTCCTGTTGCAATGATCATCCTATGGATGTGAGCAGAAGGGGGCGAGTGTTTGCTGGAAAAGGCTTTGGAAGGAGTGGAAGTTAAAGCTGAACCATAGAAACGTTTGGTCATTAGAACTAATTTTATTTTGTATAACCGTTCGATAGAAGCCTAGTTTTGGAACCGTTCGGTCTAGCCGTTCGTTTTGTAAAGTTTAAATTCTGAAGTATTTTGTAAGACCGTTCGGCCATAAGCTCACCTCTTTTCTCTCAGACTGAACTGTAAAATTGTTAATTGTGAATATTCTATGATATGGTTGTATACTGTACTTTTGGGATGTTACACAAACTATCCTTTTTTTAACTAACTAATTATAAATTGAATTGATTTTTGAAGAGTGTTAGGGAGAACCTGTCTGCCATTTCTCTTCTTTTTTACATTAACTAAAGCAACTGGTTGTAACTCTTCCTGTTATAAGCAAGATTCAGACACTTTCCCGGTTTCCATACAGGAGGGCAACACGAATGGATGAAGCAATTCAGGAGGCAAGGGAATAAAGAACATCAGAAAAAAACAGCATCGAAGATTCTGAAGTAACAAACTAGCCCGAAGAGCTTCTCTTCTTTCCTGCTGTTTTATTGATAAAACAATTTAAATGTTAATCATTACATCCAATGGCTACAACATATGAACCAATATCAACTACCTATATGAAGAGGAGGGGGGGGGGGGGGGGAGGAACTGTACATCACTGGTCACTATACACTGCAGAGATCATGCAATGGTCGTGTGCTCCAACTTATTACCAATTTTGGCTTTTCGGCTGCTTGTTTGTTCGTTTTCCCCCAAGTCTATCGAGTAAACATTGAATCTTGGAGAATATATATGAAAACTAAAAATACAGGTATATAGGATTGACCTTCGTTGGCAAACCTAGTCTATGCTTGCAAACAGCCAGTTTTTGCTAGACTCGACAATATTTTAAACAGTATACCGAGTCTATGCAGCAACAATGCTTTAGTGAACTCACTGCTTGATCAATCGAAGCTCCCAATTACCTTCACCATCAATCAGCCGCAATTCCACTGAATGGAATGGTATTAAAGCAGGACGCTGAGGGCAGGAACAGAGAGAGATATTTAGTTTTCATCAGATTATTACGGTTAACATGCATGCTTTAAGTTTAAGCTAGTTAACATGGTTTATCTACAACTAAAAAATCAAATAGTTGAGCACTGGGAGGGAAATGAGGCAAGTTCAGAAACACCTTAGTGATTGAGTAAATTCCCCACAATTTTCTTTTTCCTCATACTTATAGAATCAACTTACTTGTGACGAAGTAACAACCGTGATTCCCATATCTTTCGCAAGTCCATACAGATGTTCTTCGACATCAACACTAGTTGCACTGTCAACATGATTTTTTTCAGAATATTAAACAAGACCAACAACGAATAAGAAGTAACAATTTCCCTGAAAAGGAAAGGGGCAAAGGAAAATCATACGTACTTGGTGCACTCGTCAAGGATACCAAATTTGGGCTTGTGAAAGAACAAGCGTGCCTTACAGAACAGAATGCACAACGTTAATAACTCGAAGAGAATATGGCAAATTATAAAAATGTCTTCCTTCAACGAATTTAAGCATTAAAGGACGTCTGCGTGATACAAAAATATTTAAAACATTCTATCTAAAATTACAAGAAATTGGAGTTACATACCATCCCCAATCTCTGTTGTTCTCCAAGGGAAAGTGTGTCTTCCCATTTTAAAGTGGCATCCCAATTGCCTTCCTCCCTTTCTAGAAGATAATTCAATCGGACACACTCTAGGATATATTTTAACCGTGAATCTAACAAAGTTCTGGTGTCAGCATGCTTTTCACCTGAATTAGCAAAATTACAATTATCAGAGCTAAAATGAAAATGCAAAATAAAGAAAATGCACTCTTAAAAGCAGTTGAAGAGAACAAAGAAACTGTTTTTGACCTGTGAAAGGAAACAGTCCAGAGTAATTTCCCCCAAATAAAAGGTAAGCAAAAGAGAATTTTTCAACAATACAATCATTCTATTGCCCAGCCACAACCTTAGAACTTATTCTCAGCTAGTGATGATGATTTTAGTGAAAAGTAACAAAGTTGCATGTTATAAACTTTGGCGAGTAAAATACTAAAACGAGTAAGCCTTGTTCCAATGCGGAACACATTTCATTTATATGTTAACATACTAATAGAAAGAAAGAGTACGACACACTTTAACCATTGAATAGAAAATCAAAGCGGATTTACCAACTTGCTATATAATGTATGGTCAGAAACTTCACTTTTACTCATAATGGAATTTTTAAGCCCTGCCGTGTTTCTTGCGCCAAAGATATTTTACCTTTTCCATACATTTTCAGTGCCTTAACCTCTGCCTCCTCACGGGAAAGGGGATATATAATCTGATCCCTTAGGGTTCCCAAACATGTATATGGCCGTTGAGGAACATAAAAGATGCCACAACCGGATCCAGTCTCTTGATCCTCAACCTCGGATGGTTTAGAGAGTCTTCCACTGGCTATTGGCCAGAGTCCTCTAAGAACTCTGAAAATGGAACTTTTTCCACTTCCATTCGGACCTTTTAAAAATAAGATACTTGTAAGACTAAAATTTAAATCACATTAAAATCCCCTATTCTAAAGGGACAAAGCAAATAAAATACAAACTATACTAACCAGTAACAAGTAGGCTTCTCCCACCCTCAATGTCGCATATTAATTCCCTAGCCAACATCTTTTGAGCAGGGGTTATGATATCAACTTTTGAGAAGGAAATGACATCAGTGGAATGAACATCCCTCACTGGAGGTATAGAACTAAGACTCGTGAAATCCTCTGTACGGTACAAGCTCATTAGCACACATTATGACTATTAAAGAGAGTTACTGCCATAGAAACACCAAGATATTGTTTGATATGATTAATTGTAAAACTTAATGACAATTAATACCAGATTGTGCCGCATCCAGAAGTTCTTCAAGCTCAAAAATCCTGTTAACTCCACCAGAGAGCTCTACAAACTTTCTATGCAATTCAAGAATATCACCAAAAGCTAAAAAGCTTTGAGAAACTACAGAAGCCAAAAACCTCAGTGCATGTGCCAGTTCACCTATTTGTATAGTATCGTCTGTGAGATGGGAGAGCAAGAACTATAAAGAGAGTAGATGACTCAATGCAAACATCTTACCCTGGGTGGTTATTGAAGCACGGTCTCCCTTGTGTTCCATGGCATATAACAAGCTTAAGCCCCAAGTCACATTATGTGGAAGTTGCTTAGTGATAAAATCATCCAGGATACCAAACAGCCACTTCCTTTTTAAAAGTAACTTGGAGTGAGTGAGAAGTTCCCTGAATCTAGACTCGACCATCTGCTCAAACATTAAGAGTATAATTTACAAATTGGCAATAACCAATGTTTTAATCATGTTACTGAAACTAAAGTCATCCAGACATTATCATAACATCAAAAGGAGCTAACAGAATAAATTTGATCTCTTCCTGTCAAACTGAATCCCAATTCACACTTTCCTGTATTAGAGCCTAACATCATGTAAAATTTGATCAAACACATAATCAAGTGTATGATTTAGGGTATGCTTAATCAAGAGGTGGATGATGAGAAAGCGGAAAGTTGAGACAACTGAACATGGTTGGATGGAGGCTTTGATTTTTACTCTCTATGGCTTGGTAAATGGTCATGGTGATCCCCGTCATAATGGTATAGTTGCTGCTTCATGACCAGGTAGTCAAGGTGCTACTCAGAGTGATAACTCAACCGCCTTTTATTGCTTCAAATAAGGGTAAAAATACTTTCAAACAAAGTGCCTAAATTTTGGATGGTGGATTGACGCCCTAGTTTCCTCCCACATTGTTATTGTGAAAAACATTTATTTTCATTGAAAAGTTTGCAAGTCCTCAAACATGCACACACTTTAAGAAAATAAATTCAATATTTGCTTGAGTTAGGATGCTCACAGCTTTTTCTCGAGAACCGCCTCCAAAGAAAGCAACAGATTCAGCATGAGTACAAAGTCTTTCATGCATGAACCTAGAAAAGAATAAAGAGATACAGATCAGAATAACTGCACAGCACTAGTTGACGAGTACCTGGAATGTTAGCAGACAGTAGTATAAGTTTACCTAAATGTTCCTTCAAGTTGTTGTTCTTGACTTATCAAATCGCCAAATTCTGGAGTTACAGTTCTTAGAAATCCCAGACCAAGGAACATGTAAGCATAGAGTATGGCAACTCCCCTCCGACCTGTTAACAGCTTCATTCTCCAAGTGAACCTTTACAATAACAAAAGTACTTAGTAATTAAATAAAAACAAAGAGAACGCATAAAATATGTTAATTCATCATGTACTAGTAAAATACACTGTAGTAATATAGTGACTACTTTGCAAATGAAGGTGCTCACCATAAAATATCCACAGATGGCTTTACCATTCCAGTGACCAGTCCTGACAAGTCTGTTGTTAACTTCTCCAAGTCATGAGTTATCCTTTGATCAGCATCAATATTTTTGCTTGCCATGTGGAAGACCTACGAAGATATGCCAAGTAATGTGAATTTGGAACCAAGCCTGTCAAATCCTGTGCTAATTACTTTTTATTAGGGTAAATTAAGCTTTCAGTCTGTAAAAATAGGAAAACTAACAAAAAATTTCGTACTAATTTGTCCTCATAAAACTTAAAACATATTTTTGTCGTCCTTGTTGTTAACAGCACTGGACAGAAACATATCCTGGCTAACAGACGCTGCATCAACCACAAATCCTTCACCGTTCTGTGTGCCAAAATCATTCTTACATTGCTGACTTTCTTCACCACCAACTGTTTTGCAATCCTTGGGTTACTTCCTCTTTCAACTGCCATGGGAGGTCACATCAAAGGTCCTAACTTTCATTATTGTTAACCCCTGAGCGAGGTTGGTCACCAACATTGTCGTTGTTACAAGCAGAAGAAGACACTTACAATTAACTGGAAACCATTTCATAGGATCCATCTATGATTGGGTTGCAGTAATACGTGGAGGAGAGCCATGTCCTTCACGTTTCTCAAAGTGCATCCCGCATGTTAGCTTGGAAGGCATAACAGCCTCCGGCAATTTTCACAATCCTAGGGCTACTTCCTCTTTCACCTATGCCGGGAAGTCACAATGCTATTATTGTTAACCACAATCCGAGGTTGGTCACCAATATTCCACTTGGTTCGCTGTTGCAGGCAGATGAAGACACACACTCCTTTCGAAACCATAACCAAGGATCCGAAATGGGTTGAGGTAATACGGCAAGGAGAATCACATCCTTTACAATTCCCAAAGCATACCATACATGTTGCCTTCGAAGGCATAACAGCATGCGGTGGTGATGCAACTGGCTTTGTGATCCTTGGAGAAGAATCTGGCACCAACGAGCTTGCAGTTGCAATTTTTGGGAGAGAATTTGGTGCCGGTTTCAAACATGACTTTCCAGCAGAAGGGAATGAAGGGAATGAGGCCAAAGTTTAAAGCAGAGAAGTAACAGTGCTCTAGCCACATGCTGGTGTCAAAGACTGGCGATGACTGACGGACTCAAATTAAAGGCCTTGCTAGTTGCAGTGACCGAGGAATTACACATGCAAGCAAAGAGGTGAAAGTTGTGAAGGATAGTGGTGGCAAGGGCGAGAGTTCGTTTTTCAGCCAACCATCATAAACAATGAAGACCACAAAAAAAATATTTATGTCATTGGGACTAATACAAGTTTAATTTATGATTTTTATTAAATTCCCTTTTTTACCCTTTTATTATATCCCTCATTCCATGAGAATGTGATTTGTGGTTAAATCTAGTTACCCACCCCCATCCAGTCACTAATACTCATCCTATAAGCCTTTTCACCCTAGAAAATTGCCAACTTTCCATGTTTGTATGAGAAGGTAAATGTTGCTATTAACTCAATTGTTAAAGACAACGTGGAACTATGAAGAGGTCAAGGAACAAAATGGAAAATTATGTTAAATTTGAAGAGGAAATAGTAGAATGTAATATAGCCATGAGATTTGAGACACGAATTTATTTCAATAAAAGGTTCCAGATATAACAATAAAACAATTTGTGACATTGATTTATCGGAAATTACTATTTATTCAAACATAGATAAAGACACACAATCTTACAGTCTTCAAAAAGTTAAATTAATGAGGCTGAAAAATGAATGAATTTACCTTGTAAAATCCATTGTTTCTTAAATAGTTCTGGAGTAGATGTTGTGTCAAACGAATCCGCCCACCAAGAGCAAGCCTCGCAGTCAAGTGTCTGTAGATAGACATACTAAATTTACTTTCTGAAAGACTCTTTTTAGGTCAACCTAAACAACCTTTTCCTCCATTCCAATGCCTTGAACTATCTACGCAACTATATAATATTTTTCATATTTTAAGTGCTATCGATAACATACAAATAATAGAATATAGAAATCAATGGTAAATGGTAATACGTCAACAATTATCCATTCCAGTAATTCATGGTACGAACAATTTAAACAGAAGTCCTTATACGATGCCCTTTAGCAAAGTTGTTTCTTGTAATGTGAATGTTAAATACCTTATAGAAGGCGCAATGAAAGAAGATGCAGCACTTTGGAGAACACTTGTACCAATTAATCGAATAAAGGAAACTTTATCCTGCTCCAAAACAAGCTTTACAGTAGTACCTGAGAACACAAATACCCAGGGCCATTATTACATATGATCTCTTAACGAAAAGTCAGAGATAGCAAAATACCATTCAGTGATGCAATCCGATCTGACACCCAGGTCCTTGAAACAACAAGAATAACAACAGCAAGCAGTCGTGCTCCTTGTTTATCAAATATGGTGGGCACCTAAAAGCATGCAATAAACATGAGAAAAATACACTGATGATTAACCAATGCACAAAACACATCGAATATCAGTTTCTAGTTTCCAATCAACAATAATTGATCTACAGGACATACACAAACACATAATTCACAGTGCCATTCAACTACTTCAGGGTTTCGGACAGGGAAAAATGAAAAGAGAACCAAAGCTAAGATGTATTACTAGATTGAGAAAAACAATGCAATGCCAAACTTTATACTTTCATTTATACTTATAATTAGGTTAATACCAGTGTTATAAAAACAAGGCCGAGTAGGAATGATAATGGGATGGGGAGGATGCCAGTTTAACTATCCCTATCCCCGTCCACAAAGTAAAATCATACCTATCCCTAATCCTGATGCATAACGAGAATGAAATTTGTACCTTGTCTTATCCTGTCGGGTAATGGGTATACCTCTATACAGTTAATAGAATAAAGTTGCTATCTGTGAATTAGAAGCTAACCATCCTCCCTTTTCGGTATTGAAGCTACTTGTTAACAAAAATTATGTATTCAGTTATCCAGATATTTAAACTGTTTTATTACTTTGTATCAAAGCCAATTAAATCTTCCAAGCCCGCAGGACCCACCATCATTGTCCTGAACCTTAAAGATCATTCAATTTTAGCAAGTCAGCCTGATCTTAAGATAATTCAGATTCATTCGATCTTATTACCATTGTTAGTCAAACGTAAGACTTGCCTAAAACTAAATTGATTGATTAGACATCCTGATTTTTCATAACTTCACTAGCCAAGTTATATAATCGAAAGAATTGTAATTGCATCCATTTTACAACTAATAAAAGTCTAAAAATAAATTGCCAGTAAGCCAACCTACGTAACAATGTCACTATCAGTCCGCAACACACTAGAAATGCATGTCACTATCAATCCGCAACACACTAGAAATGCAGGTTGCAGAGATTTGGAACATTAAATTGACTGAAAAGACACAAGCAATAGATATTCAGACTAATAAATTTATCATTAACAGGGTAATATCAACACCAAAGATTTTCATAAATGTCATATCCAAAAGCATATACAATTAACCAATTATTCAATATGATGGTAAAAGTGTTCACTTACAAAATAAATATATAAAGTCAAAATCGTACATTGCATATCTACTCAAGATACTTACCAATACTTTGCACATGGCAGCTACTCTCATTGGCAGTGCCCTTGAATTACCACAAAGTTGGGGAACAGCAGATGAAGCAGTATGTTTCGTAGATGGAGATGATGCTATCACTTCTGTAATATATGATTGTGCCTTTGAATTCGAGAATGCAGAATCCTAGGCATAGGAAAAAAACAAAAAATCCTTCATTATTAATTTAAGATAATGAACTGTGAAGATACCAAAAAACAAGAATCATAAAAATCTAAACCTTTTTATGCATGGCAAATGCTCTTTGAACTGCCTTGGCATCATTCTGTCTGTTTGTCTCCAATGCCTTCATTGTATTATTTTGTAATGCGGTAGAAGAGTCCTCACTGCAGTTAAATTTGAATCTTCTAATTAATAAGAGTGTCAAAGGAAAACCGTAATCAGCGCACAGTCAATTTCCAACCTTCTATGATGAACACTCCAGCCTCCCTCACCATCTAAGGACAAAACCACATCATGGAACGCAACTAATGCTGGACGATGTGATATGGTAATACATGATGTACCCATAGCCCGAACTTTAGCACAAAATCGTTCTTCCATATCAGTTGTGACAGCACTTGTGCACTCATCAAGAATGGCAAACTTAGGCTTATGGTAGAAAAGTCTAGCCATGCCTAACCTTTGTTGCTCACCCAATGAAAGTTCATCACCCCAGTTTACCTCTTTTTCAGGTGGATATCGATCTAATAGATACTCAAGATCAACCTTGAATACATGTAAAAGTAATTCAAATGAATAATAATTATTAAAATGATATAAATATCATTAATGTGGCATTGCCAAAAAGTAGGAGTATATGAATTTCACATTTTTCAATAGCTCCACCATCCCACCATTTGTAAGTGGTTCATCCTCTTGATCGGCAGTAAGAGGATAAATTAACTGATCACGTAGTGTTCCTACAGCAGTATATGGTCTTTGTGGCACATAAAAGATTTCTTTATTAAGATCAGATCCTACTCCTGGTTTCACAATATGTCCAGATACCAAGGGCCAAAGACCTCCTAAAACCCGGAATAATGAGCTCTTTCCACTTCCATTTGGACCTTCAGCAACATAATTATAAATACGTGTCAAAAACAATTAACCATTTGAAATCTTATTTTAAAATCCAAGGATACATGTAAAACATGATCATTTCAGATTGTCAAAAGCCAAGCCAAACAGACAAGCATCATATCAATTTTGGTTTTACTTGACTCCGTAATATATAATTTTCCATCCCCCTCAAATCTACATGCTCACCAGAGTATAATGACCAACCAGGACCGAACAGTTAAACTATTTACCATCTTTGTGTTAGTTTATATTTTTTTTCTTGAACAGATAGACTGAGCTAGTCGACAGATAGACTGAGCTAGTCCACGCATTAGAAGTGGTAATTTGCTCAAACTGTGAAACAAAATATTGTTAGAGAGGCATAACTGGTTCAACAATATTGCCACAAGATGCATTAAGGGAATTGAGATTTGAAAACGGGTGCATACTATCAGTGGGGCCGAGGATACAAATGCACTATCAATTACATTACAATTAATATTATTAACTTTTATTTGATTGATGCCTACAAAATCAATCATCAATGCAAAACCTTTTACTAAAAACTAAAACTAAGCAACATTTATAAATCAGTGACCTTAACTAAATCAATTGATAATCAAAGTGGTAAATGATATTTCTGCAAAGTTTACAATTAATTTTAGCTTCAAACGTCAATTGTATGGCCTTGTTTGATTTATAAATTCAAAATTAACAGTCCTAAAATAACCTAGAAGACTACAGTTGGAAAATATAGCATTCTAGTAATGATCAACAGTGGTAACCTCTATGAAGCTGCTAAAGAAAAGTCACAAGTACCACAAGGCAGTGGCCGAAGTGAATTTCTAGGAGAATGCACAAGGTAAAAGTGGGTAATAGATGATAACAGGTAAAAATAATGTTTGTGGGTTATACTCTCAGAACAACTTTCCAACCAGCAACTACCAAGCCTTATCCCAATAAAAGGGAATACTAAATTTTTATTTCCAACTATTCTACATTTAACAAGATTTTACAATGCCACCCACATAAATTGCATGAAACACTGTTGAGAAACAATATAGATTGAATATAATGTATCTCTGATGCAGAACCTGGTTGGATGCATTAATCTAGGTGCTTGCCAAAAAATTGAAAGGAAACAAGCCAAAAGTTTCAGCTACATTACATCCAGTGCCAATAGTGCACAACCCTAGCCATATTTCCCGTCATGTGGATACTATAAATGCATGTAAGAAAAATTAGGCCCCAGAAATGAATGAATAATTAACCCTAGCCCCCCAAATAACATGTAAGAGAATGATTATTGCAACAAAGGAAAAGAAGGGGTAATGAATTAACATCAATTGACAAAGTTGATTCAACCACCCAAAAATCGCAAAATCAGAAGCACCCACCAAGCAGAGAGTTCATACCTGTAATCAAAAGATTTGATCCTGGCTCAACCTTGAGAGTTAGATCATCCACTAATACATTACCATTAGGGGTCACAACCTGAAGTTCGGGAGCATCATCACAATCACGATATAAAAAACATAAAGAGAAGTAAAAATTCATAAATAGTTCGGCAGAGTTCACTAGCCTTGACACCATAAAATCCAACGTAGTTAGCTTCACTTATGCAATTTCTACTTCCTTGTCTTTGCAGTGAAAAGTTCTCATTCTCCAAGCTTAACTCTCTTGATATGGCCATTAACTCATGAATACGATCAGCATAACCACTGTAAAACATACAAATAACTAAAGTATATATACAAACAAAATGAACCCTAGAAAGGCATGTCCTCTAATATAAGGGACATATGACCAATCAAATATACCTGAGTCGGTTCAACCGTCTTGCACTAATGGAAAGAGTTCCTAGAGATTGAAAAAGGGAAATAATGACACTAGTATGATATCTCAGATTGCTTAGCATCTCTGCACGCCCTAAAGTTGAACTGTCAGGCCTTAGATGGCCAGAAAAGAAAGGTTCAATAATCAAAATAACAGCAACAGTAGCACCAAGGTACTTCAATAAAAAATCCTGAATCATGCCAAACCACCAATGGTCATGTAGCACTCTCTTAATGTGTCTAAATAAGGTCCTAAACTTCTGTTGAATATGAGCTTCTTCTCTCCTCTCTCCACCATAAAATGCTATACTTTCTGAGTGAGTCCTTAACCGTGAGTGAAGCTGCCGATACTCTCCTTCCAATTCCTGCTCTCTGGACATAAGTTTACCAAAAGCAGGAGAAAAGTTTCTGATTGTAGCCCCAGCTCCGAGTACATAGGCCTGCACAGGAAACAGAATTTATTGAAACGACTTAAATTCACATCAATAGGTTCCAGCCATCAGAAACTCAACAAAAAATTAAGAACCATAGCAGCAAGTGAGAAATCTGTGAAACAGTACACTTTAACTAGATTTACCAATATCCAGAAGATATATTTAGGGCTTGCATATGAACAAAGCCGCCAAGAGTATAGCAGGCCATCAGTCACCGCAGTTAGGTCATCCTGTATAATCTCACTTAACTCTGAACAGAACCTTGGAACATCACTGGCAATTCTTTGCTCTGGATTAGTTATCCGACCATCAACATGTGATATTTTGTAATACACCATGTTCTGAAATAAAAGTAAATTTAAACAAACGTTCACATAAAAACTAAGTAGAACACCATAACATGTCATTAAGGAGGCATGGCAATTACCAAAAATATATTGAATTGTGCATGGGATGGTGATTGACATACTTGCAATTAAAAAAGGAAACAAAGTATTTGATTCTGGATAGATCAAACAATTGTTCAAAGCAACAAGGGGGTTAGCTTGATACTTTTTCTTTCACAACTTCGGAATTAACTTGCACATAATACAAGATGTGGAAAACAATCTAAATGCTATAGTCAGGACATGTCTGAGATCCAAAGCAATGCCCAAACCAAGAACAACTGAACCAGAAGACCCATTTTCCCTTTTTCTTAATTAAATTTCCAAAGCCTTGTACCCAGCAGGTTAAGAGTTTGTAACATTTATTGTCCTCTTTAAGCAGTATATGGAATTAAGGACACAACAGAACTTAAGGCTAACAGGAAAATTCTGGAAGCATTACATATTCAAATTCCATACATTTAGAATAAAGAAGAAAAAGCGGACTAGAGTTACAAACAGGTTAAAACTACTAACAAACATGGTAGCAAGGCAGGAGGAATGCACAAATAGATTGATTACAAGCTCAAAACAGACAATCAAATATAGATAGTTTCTACATACAATTCAACATCTACCTTAAAGTAGTGAGAATGGATAAGTGTAGTCAATATTTTCCGGAAGTGCAGACTCAAAGTCCCAGTAATGTACTTTGATGTAGACTGCATAGTTGATGAGAGGAAACACAAAACAATATTCTCTGTAATTAATCGCAAAAACATCGGCACACGTCGAAGAAAGGCAGCACGAAATAGGAAGCCTTGTACTTTTGCTAGCCTGTTGCTTAAAGTGGTTCGCAGCACCTGCAAATAAAATTCAAATGTTATCAGCTAAGAGTTGTTATTATTTATTTCTGGTGAGTCAACCAACACATTTGTTAATCTGACATTCAATGATTTATTTTCATACAAACTTGAACAGTATATTGTAGATTTCATATTCAAATAAAAGATTCCATCTCTTTTTTCTGAAGTTAATGTCACAGTCTACTGTGTTCACAAGCTGACACTCCTTCAGCCATGCAAGCACAAGTTACATTCTAATGTAATTCTGTTAGCAGACTTGAATAAGCATGAGCAATAAAAAAGTCAAATTGTATTTAAGAACAGAACTAAGACCACAACTATAGTTATAGTCATTTGATTAATTATATACATGTATGATAATTTACCTTCTAAACCGCACAGAAACCAGAGGGGTGTAACTCTAGCTTTTGGAGAAGTGAAAGAGTTTCAATCTAAGTAATAATCATGGTGACAGAATCCAAGAGAATTATAAAACTAGAAGAAAGTGATTCAAAGCATTACATCTTTCTATATCGGAACTATCAAGTAACGAAGATACCAAAAGGCAGTTAGCCAGACAAAAGGCCAAAGCTTTTTGAATTAATCTTTGTACACCAAAACAGGAAATACATTATTACAAGCTTACCCTAAGAAAAAAATGAACAGAAACTTAAGCCCAATGAAATATTAAGGAAAAAAATGAAGCTTTAGTGATTAAGCAACAAATGGCGAAAAGATGGAAGAGTTATTCTTGCACTGAATGAGGCTTGGCATTTTTAGAGGAAGTATTGAAGAAGGTGGCCTTTAGTAAAGCAATTCAACCAAATAATATACTATCAACTAAAGTTTAGAACTGTTGTTTTAATTTCATTTTATTTTCTGGTTTAAAATTGTTTAGGGTAGAAACTTGCCTTATGTATGAGAATGAACACTTAACACCTATTTACAAGAACAAATCAGAAAACCATATGATTGATAATGACCATATTTTGTAAAGAAAAATTAATTATTTCACATTAATGCATAACAAAATGAGTAGATGATTACCACAATCTGCTAAAAGATACTTGTAGTCATAGCTAAAAAAAAATTCCATACCTTTCCCTCCCCCGTACTAAAACATACTCTTTCCCATATAAATATCTCAATGACATCCTAGCCTATGTTATAATTTATATTGAAACGGTTATTCTAATTTTTTGTGAAAAAATAAAGCATCATATTTTGTATGGTTGTCATATCTCAGGTAAGTTGTATTTCAACATATTAGCCGGTAAAACTTTAAGAAAAAAAAAAACAGAGGATACTCAATGGATATGTACTGCACGCTGAACATATATGCATACAACACTAGTACTTCACCAGTGCTGGAGTATTTGAGCTTCACAGTTTGATTATTGTTTGTACCATTCTTTATATACCTTCTCTTGATAAAGCCTATTTAGATATTTCAAAAAAAATATAACCCTCAGCATTCCAATTAATTCTTTTCCAATATCGAAATATAGAGAGCACTTTCATGTACCCTTTTATTGATTACACCTTCAGTAATTTCTATGAACCAACAAGCTCCCCCATTCCCTTCAAAGTGGAGAAGTAAAACCTAAATAAATTTGTAATTGTCCTTGTCAATTCATAAGCATAGTGTCTGTCATCTTGTCTTTGTTGTAAATAAGGGATTATTAGGATTAAAATATCCCTAGAATCTACGTGTTCATTTGAGCAGATGTTATTTCCTTTTTGAAGAGAATGTGATTGTCACAAATAATGGAGTTGACAATGTATTATCATGATTTTAATTAATAAAATATTTATTTTCTCCCTCTTATTATTCGAGTGTCTTCATAAGATTTCAAAGCAATGTCTTTATGCCAGTGTACGTTAGAATAAGTTTCTTATTTATATTTTTAGTTTTAAACTAACAATTTAAATAAGAAAATCATCACATCCAATCATATAATGAAACAGAAAAATATAAAGAACATTTTCAACTGCAGTCATAATTCCATTATATACAGAGCACACAAGAGTTCAATCCCTCCTGATGATGCATTCCAGCAGAAGACCCATATCTTCCGATTAAAGGTATGCACCTCATGAAACTTCATATTAGTCCAAAACATGAATGATAGCTTGAAATAAAAAGTATTTTGATTAATATGTTTCATCTACATAGTGAGTATACATGAGACGTTCACAATGATGTCTCCCAAAGTCAGGCAATAAATATCAAAGATAAGTTGACAGAACAAAATATCACAACAAATACATAAAAACATCATGCCATTTTACACTGAAATCTTAAAGATAATCACAAAGCATAATTACCCATAACAAAATAGACTTACCACTATACAAACTAAAGCTAAAAGGTTCTTTGCACCTAATTGGCCCATCTCAGATAGAAGAATTGCAGCAAGCACTTGAAGTGACTTCATCCCTCCTTTTTTCTGTTTACCTTTCGGTGCAGAAGTTATTTTCCTAACCTCCTCCTCCTTTGGGAGTTCTCTATCATTATTCTGCTCACCAGAATCGCCTAATAAATCATGTCTATTAACTCTAATCCTTGATTGCACATATGCCGCAGTTCCACCAGCAACTAATATACCAGTTGCAAGTAGCAGAGTTTTTCTGTTGTAGTGCACAAGGAAAACGAATCAACTAGATAATAAGTTACATGCAAAACTAGTTCAACATTGTAATGATTTTATTAATACCACTCAACAAACAAAATAGTATATAAATGCTACTATTAATATGAAGATGCAAGGCTATGATTGAGGAGGAAAAATACTTATCTATCAGATAAGTGTATGTAGCAATGTTAGCCACAAGGAGCAGAAACCTTAGAGAAATAAATTTTAAATGATAAGATCAATAAAGAAAGAAGAAATTTTTTACCAATTATTCTATCAAGATAAGTTTTGTTGTTTTCCTGGTCCCAGTTAATTCTAATGATATGTCTTTAAGCATAAGTTTCACGTGGAAAATAATACCCAAAGAGTGCAAGTCTCAGGGTCAACCATTTTACTTATAATGAAATTATTGGTAATTACCAATTTATACTTAATAGTACATGTTTCTAAGGATTTAAACCCGTGTAGAATTAGAAGTCTTGAGATTCAACCATAGGGACTTTTTTATGTAGCACAATTATAGTTTTTGCCATTGTTGCAAAGATATTACAGTCGCACTTAGCCAATTACAATTTCGGAAAAACCTTTATATTTCACAAAATTGTAGATAAATTCAGGCAATGTAAAAGCAACTAGGATCACAATGCGTTTAGAAAAAAGGACGAAATAAAAAACCATAAACTTTGACGTTACTACTGCAATTACAGTTTCAGACCTGACTGTAAAACCTCAGCAATACTTAATGGGTCAAAATTCTGAACTTTGAGCGTTATGTGCTGTATTTCTGATGATGAGAATGTGATCGAATACGCTCATTGAGCATAAAATAGAGTTTATTTTTTGATAGAGTAAACAAAAATAGCTTATAAAAGGATAAACTTGATGCAGACTCGATGGGCAAACAAATTAAGCTGCAAGTCAACGTCAACTCAGATTGAACTTACTCATCACCAAAAACATTCAAAGAAAAAGGTAATATACCTCCTCGAAGCCAGAAAACCCTGGCCATGCTGGGTTAGTTGGAAGAGTTGAAGGGAAGACATGGCCAAAGATCAACCTCTCTTTTACCAACAAATAAACTCGTCACAATTGCTCCTCGAACCTTGGGGAGCAACAAAATCTAACCAGAATTAAAATTCACAGAGAAAAAAAATGACAGATCAGTAGCCAGAACTGTGGGAAATTTTAATCTCAACGCATATTGGCATGCTTTAGATGCACCATACTCAGTGAGCAAGGTGCTTCAGTTCAAGATACCAAATAATGACCTCATCACATCAAGAGGATGACTATATAACAACAACCATACCAAATTTCTTTTATTTAAATCCAATATCTCTCATTATTAAGTGTAATTAAGCTAAACAAAATACACGCCAACAAGTTTTCTTGCAGTCAAAATATCTCATTCATTTTTTTTTTATCATAAAAGATAAAACACTCCATTTGTCCGCAGTAGTAGATCCCAAAAATGTAAAATCCCTAACAGAAGCTAACCTCCAAGGTCGTAAACGCTAACCATGTTCCTCCTATCCAACGCGCCTAAAGCTTCGAAATAGAAGATATTCGCTGCAAAACAGAACATTATAGTTCAACAACAGCAAGCATATTCGATTGTTGGCGAAAGTGCTTTCTCTGCGGCAATCAGAATAACGTATCCGATTCTGAAGTAACATGAATAAAGACCGCAAAAGCTAATCCGAAGTCTTACTGAATAGAGAAATCGTTTTTCACAGAAATGGAATACAAACGAAACAAACCTAATATAGACATGATTGGAAATCAATCCTCATTCGATGGCTGAAGGTGGGAACGAACGCAGAGGTATTGAATAGAGAAGAAGGTTTTAAGAAGCACGCGCTGGGTTGTGCCAATTGCATATATTAGATATCTGGTGTGGTCAATTATAAAATACTAACACATAACCGGAGAGAAGAAGACAAGACAAGGAGTTGATGAGATATGTGAGATAGTTTGAGGGCTTATAGTGTGAAACACAGCACACGAACGTGTTCCACACGGGTGGTCTTCTTCTCTACCATGGCCTCTCACAAATCGGGTCGGGTTTGATTTCACCTTTGGCTACTAAGCTCGTACTTCCTGTGAATTTTATTAAGAAATTATACAGACACACACTCGCGCGTGTGGTTTCACTGTAATCAATTTAATGAAATCTAGTTGAGAGTCCAGGGATATTTTCTTCATATATAATTTAAAGAAAGAAATAATTTTTATAAATTTAAAATACATATTAAAAAATTGAGTAAAATTTTAGAAATTATTTTATGCCTAAATTAATATTAATTTATAAAATGAAATTATTTGTTATTTTTAGAGATATTTATTATAAATGTTAAATTAATTAATGTAAATTATTTTAAAATAATTTACTTAACATTTTTTTACTGTGACGCAATATAGGAATATTTATCAAGTTTTTTACCTCGAGTTTTAAATTATTTTTGACTATTAAGTATGTGGATCTAATTCCATATTTGTAATGTCTTTTCGCGTTGTATTAATTCCATATTTGTATTGTCCGTTTTAAAATCTGAGATTTTGTTATGATTTTATTTTTAAAAAGTGGTTTTAAAATTTGAAATTTTGTTATGATCTTATTTTCTAAAAGTAATTAAAGAGTAGAAAGAGAAAAAAATATTTAAATTATTTTGTTTTAACTATTGTACTATTAAATGCACCATAACACTTTTCAATTTAAATATACTTATTATTTATATATCATTATATAATCAAATTAATTATTTTCTTCATACTAATCATATTTTAACACTTCTGTTTAGATTATATATTTTGAGTTTCGTAAGCTTTTTAGATAACTAAGTTCATTTATTTTGAAATTAAGAGATTCTAGTCCTTTTTATCCAAATGGTTATTGTATATTTTGATAGATTAAATTAAATAATTTTAAATTTTATAAGTTATAATTTAGTGGTATATTATCAAAAATACGGAAGGATTTTGTAGATGTGAATTTTATGGGGTTACATTTTTAGAAGGCAAAATTAAGGTTTAAAGTCAAAAGCTTTGATATTTTCATTTCGGTAACCCATTAATCCTTTGGTAGTTGATTTAAAGTGAATTAAAGCTTATAATAATATCATTAATTCATTTTATTATTATTTTAGGTAAAAAATGGAAATTTGGAAGTTATAAATGTAGCATCCCAATTTAGTAATATAAAACTATTAAAATGAACATTACATGGATAATGATATAATAAGCACTACAAATTTACTATGAATAAAATTCTTCACCTGAATAATAAAAGTACAACCTAAACTGCAAGCTTCACTCACAACCTCTCGCTGAGTCAACTGAAAGATTGTATCCCTAAGCTCACATCATTAAGGTGATCATCGCAAAAGAGAGACAACACACAACAAACAACACAAAAACAAGGGTAAGCTAGATTTAAAAAGAATTCACACATTGCTATAACATACCACATATACATAAGTATTCATGCAAAATAAACTAGTTCAAAACATCCTAACATGTTATGAATTAGACTTGACTGTCCAGACTTAGAATGAATACCGAGCTATGACGGGTTGTGCGCTCGTGGTGGTCTCTACTGCTTTGCAAAGTCATTGCCAATGGGTTTCACCCTACCACACTCACGAGGTTAGTCTGTTCCGGGCCTTAAGGCATACTGGAAGCCCCCAAGACTAAGACCTCCTACTACTCCTCACGACATGGTTCAATCCTCTATACTTGAGAATGAAAGACCATTGGAGTTTCAGGATAATCCCCAAGACTGAGCTCCTTGTATTCATTCTAAACATACTTAAGTCTCACCAAGAGATCTCACTTTGGAACTTACTTATCACACTTTAATTCCATTTAAATCACAATTTATCTCTTTGACACATATATAACTCAGTACACCCTCAAACATAATCCAAGATAAATCGCCACATCATTCAAATCAAACAAGAACACATAAGAAAAGTGTAAAGAAAAACTTGGACCAGTCGCTAAACGCATACCCTCGCTAAGCGAAAACCATCAAATAGTGGATTAGACCCTCAACTCACTCGCTCAGCGCACACCATTCGCTCAGCGAATGTCCTTAGACAGACAAACCACCTCTATCACTACTCGCTGAGCGAATCCACTCGCTCAGCGAGTTTGCATAATTCTACAGCACCAAATCTGCAAAATTACGCAACCTACACCAAGTTTACCAATTATAACTATTTTTCCCAACTTCTAACTCTCCTAGATTGTTTTATATACTTAATTTAATTTGTACAATTGTTTCTATACCTTACAAACATCGATATAAACAAGTAGCTACAAGATCTCAACCAAAAACTCAACTTAGAGACTCAAATTGAATTCTACCACTTGTGACACAATTTCAAGCAACTTAGGGACTCAAGCAAGTCCCAATTAACTTACCAAAACTCTTCAAACTGACCATTTGAGCATAAAACCTCTAACTCAAGTTTTCACTAGTTCACTTCCTCAAATTGAGTTATAAACCAAGTAGAACTCTACCTTATCTATCACCAAACCTTCTCCCCACAGATTTCATCCATTTTAAACATCTCAACCACTCACAACACACTCAAAACAGACTTCACATACTTCAAACTAGTTCACAAGACTTTTCTCACAGTTTTCACTTTCTAAGACCTTATTTCTAGACCAAAATAACCTATAACAAAGAGTAACCCTTACTCCCAATAATTCCAGCATCAAAATTCACTTTATCAACACTAAATTCAACATCAATCTCATATACAAATAGATTCAACATATTATACATCATTCATCAACACACAAAACGTCAAACACCTAATTGATTTCTCTACATTCAATCATAGAACAGAATTTTACTCACACAGTTCAATATTCATGCATCCTCTAACATACACAATTAGCATCAATTCAAGAAAACTCTAGCTTTCCTTACCTCTAAATCAACTGCCAAAGTCTAAAAACGCTTCACCCATTTCTTGAACCGCAAGGAATACTTAGACAAACCTACGAAACACCAAAATTGGAAACGGACAGAGTTCTTAGAACTCTAGATGAATCAAGAACATGTAGGAGATGCATGATTATACATGCAACAAAACAATATTACTCTAAAACAGATTTAGGAACGAAAGGGGAAAAAAGAGTTGAAACTTACTTGCTCTATTGAAGAAACTGATAGGGTAGAATGGTAGACCTTGACGTCGTAATCGTTTAGGCACCTCCTGATCGTCAAACAGATGACTCAGGAGTTAGAACTCTTATAGAGAAAGTAATGAACTCTAGAAAAGTGGTTTGATTGTACGTTTTAAAATAATGAAACTCGCTTATAACAAAACTATTTATAATAAAACCGTTTAATTTTAAATTAATCGAGTCTCACTATTTTTAGACTATCACCGCTTCTAAAACACCATTTTATGAGGTTTCACAATAAAAAAAAAAGGAAAAAAACTAAACGGGGAAATTTTTCTTTATATAAAAATAAAAAATTAATTAAAAACTCAAAAATACTATAAATATACAATATCTTAATTAAAATAAGAAACACAATTTGAAAGTTGGACTATTGATTCTACCAGAACACCTTTCAATTCAAACTTATTGTTTATATACCATTCTATAATCAAATTAATTATTTTCGTCATATTAATCATATTTTAACACTTTTGTTTAGATTATATATTTTGAGTTTCGTTAGCTTTTTAGTTAACTAAGTTCATTGATTTTGAAATTAAGACATTCTAGTCCTTTTTATCCAAATGTATATTGTATATTTTGATAGGTTTAATTAAATAATTTAAAATTTTACAAGTTATAATTTAGTGGTATTTTATAAAAAAAAAACGGAAGGATTTTGTAGATGTGAATTTATGGGGTTACATTTTTAGAAGGCGATATTAAGGTATAAAATCAAAAGCTTTGATATTTTCATTTGAGGTACTCATTAATCTTTTGGTAGTTGATTTAAAGTGAATGAATGCTCAGAATAATATAATTAATTCATTTTGTAATTATTTTAGGTAGAAAGTGGGAATTTGGAAGTTATAAAAAATGGGAAAAAAAAACTAAAAGGGAAATGTTTTCTTTATATAAAAACAAAAAAATTAACTAAAGAACTCAAAAATACTATAAATATACAATATCTTAATTAAAATAAGAAACACAATTATACAAATTCCAACTTTTTTTCATATTATTACTTATATTTATAACTATTTAAATCGGTGTAATTATACATATCGTTTTGAATATGTAATTACAGATCTTTATTTTAAAAAATTAAGAGTTGTAATTTTTTTGAAAAATTAAATATATAAATTTAAATTTAAATCATGTAGTTATTCATTTTAATCTCATTGTCTCTTTATAATGTATATTTTTAATATCTTTTTAATTTCTTTTTATTCTTTTTTAGTTCATTACTATATTTATAAGTGAGAGGTTGACGAGGTGAAGATGAATTTTGATCGATAAAGTTTTCAATCAAAATAATTTTCTTTTCAAATTTTAATTTATTTTTTTTAATATGTTTTGTGTAAAGACTTAGAAAATGAAATTTTAAAAGTAATAGTAATTTAAAAATGATATGACTCGACTATTTTATTATTAAAATATTTTAATATAAATAGGTTTGTTATGAAGTAGTTTTATTGTTTTAAAAGACATTATTTTCTCTATAAACTTTTTTTTAGAGTTTTCTCACTTTTCTCTAAGGGTTTTTCTTCTTTATTTGTAGTGAGATCTTTGATTTGGATCGATCAATTTTTTGTTTGTATAAGTTTTAGTTTTTTTTAATTGTTTTCTTTTGTTATCTATTATATGTGAATCTTTCTTCACTTGCATGCGTTTTTTTAGTTATCTATATGAGTGTTTGTTTATCAGTGATCATAATGGTATGTATTGATCGTTTTTTATGTTGTTCCAAGGTATAGCCATGATGACATCTTGTGAGCTTAAAGGGTTTTGGGGTTCCTTAAATCATGTTCGTATGTTTCTTAGGTAAAAGAAGCTAATTGTTTTAATGTTATAAATATCTTAAAATTTATCATTTCATGATTGAATGGTATAATAAAATTAAATGTTGAATTAGGATATTAGATGTTTGTAGTGTTTAATTGTTTTGGTTGAGTTGTGTTGATTGGGGAACTTATGATATAGCCAATTGAATTAATTGGTATGTGCCCTGACATTAAAAGTTGTTTTTTTTTCAAAGTACTAATAAGGGAATACCAATTTGTTCATTTGAGCATATCCCAATTTCCCAAAACACTGAGTTTTCATTTGTTGTGTTCTGATGCAGCATTGAGCGTGGCATATTGGCACTGAGCGCCAATTCATTTGACATGTTTGGGAGCATTTTAGCTATAGGTCGTTGAGTGTCAATTTTGAACCATTGAACACCATATATATCAAAGGGTATAATGATGAGCGAAGCCAAGGTGTCCATGAGATCCTATTTTTGTGAATAGTTTAGCATTGAGTAGTGTCAGGATGTCGTTGAGTGTCATATTGTATTGCAGATCTGAAGCCTTTTAACTCTAGGGCGTTGAGTGTCACCTTTTACGAGAAGTCTGGCGCTGAGCGCCACCTCCAAGCGTTAGTGTGTATATGTGACTCTAATTTGTCTTCTTTGATTGTTTGAATTAGATTTAAAATGGACTTTATATATGTTCATGAGTACTATGCGGATTTGTTGAGGTGGTGATATTTTTTGGATGTGTGGTGATGCTGTTATGAGAATTTCAAAGAGAAATTATTTGTGGTGATGTGATTGTGTATGTACTGACATTATGGGTTCAACAATGGGGTATCCTGATATACTACCAATCATTTAACTCATATAAAGAGGAATTAGTGAGAGAGAATGATAAAAGGTCCTAGTCGCTCGACTCTTTTGATCCTAGGTGCGAAAGAGACTAACCTTGTAAGCAGTAAGGTGATAACCCCTTTAGTTGTGACTCTACAAAAATACAAGTATTACTATAAGTGCATGTTTACAGTGAAACTCAATGCCAACAATATGTATCCGAATAATTGAGTATAATATCAATTATTTTATCTGTATTTATATGAATTATTGTATTTTGTAAATGTTTAGCTTTATACCTAATATAATTTAATTGTCTTAGGAATTAGTGTTAAAGAAGTCATACTATTAATAATCAGTTAAATTTAAGAATTTAGTTGAAGTGTATATGAATAATTATGTTCGTGCATATATGAAATTAGGCTGTTGATAAAACTTTTTGTGAATGATTAAGAAATATTGAATAAATTCAAATTAAATAAATTTAACTGTCTTTTCTTAATATATATATATATATATATAATATATAATATAATATATATAATATATATATATATATTATATATATATATATATATATATATATATAATATATATATATATATATAAGAGGGATAGAATGTGGGTCAATATAAATTTAGTTACTAAAGAAACGAAGGATTATAGTTTTTGAATCAAAGTTTCACCGTCGCCAAATTTTTATAAATCTAAATATCTATCACCTACTCAATGAAATTAGTTTTTAATAATCTTATTTTCTGCATATAATACAACAATCTAGAAAATAGTTAACAGTGATGCTGATATTTTTATAAATTGAACTTGAATATTTTATTATTAAAATATAACATTTATAAATAGAAAAAATAATTTGTTAAGTTTTATTTTATAAAAATTACTATTTTTCTAAAATTATCTCTCTTTTTTCTACATTTTATATACGTTTTTATCTCTATGTTATTTTTTCTTAAGATAACTATTTATGAGTATTCACATAGAGTAATACAATTTTAATTTATAAAAAAATATTTTAGTAAGATCATTTTTATCATTTTTTTAAGTCAATTTTTATATGGTTTGCATTGTGTTAGATGACATTTGCAATTTATTCAAAGGGTTCAAAATTAATTTTTGTTTGATTATAATTGTTAGGATATGTTCAAATTATTGATCAAAATTTTTTCTACATAATTAGAGTATATGTGAGAGTTAGAGTTCTTGAGGATATAGCTGGTCAGAAGCTTAATTCAGGTAAAAGAAGCATGTGTTTTTGGTTCAAATGAATAGGTTATAAGAAAATTTTGATCCATTGTTCATCTGAATTGAGATAGTTTATTTTTGGTTCAAATTGTTGATCAAAATTTTTTTCTACATAGTTAGAGTACATGTGAGAGTTAGAGTTTTTGAGGACATAGTTGGTCAGAAGCTCAATTCAGGTAAAGAGAGCATGTGTTTTTGGTTCAAATGAATAGGTTATAAGAAAATTTGATCCATTGCTCATATGAATTGAGATTTTGTTCTATGTTGATAGATTTTGATTTTGTATGAGTTGTTAAATTGAGTATAGTTGGATTATAACTTGTGTTGTTGTGTGAGTATTGATAAATAAGGGCACCTCTTTTGAGTTAATGAAATATTTAAAGTTACCTTTAAACTAATTAAAGCAATTTTAGCAAGAGAAAAAAATATTAGTGATCATAATAGACCAATTGATTTATCTATTGTATTAATTGAGTTTTTGAAATTGTGCAGACTTCTTAGACAAACTAATTAATTGTTGAGAGAAAATCAACTAATGAAAATATAGATAACTCATGTCACTTTACTTGTTGAGTGAGCTAAAACTAGTTGGACAAGCCTTATAAACAAGGCTCATAGGGTTTAGGTCACCTTAGGGCAAGTAAAAGACTTTTAAAATGAAATGTATTTTAACAAAATCTATAGAATTTAAGGTGGTTAGATCACTAGGCGAGTATAGCCTAACTAGGAGAATTATTTGGTTAAAAGCTTCCCGTATTTGATCATTGAGGGAGCCAATACCCTCGTTGAGCGAAATTTGAGATATTAAAATCTGGAGAACTTATAGAGATTGGTAGCTAGGCACGTCAAACAATCACTAGGTAAATATACCTCCAAAGGTGTACGTTGAATGAGTAGGATGTTTGTTGAGTGAGCCTAGGTAAGAAAAGTTTCAAATTTGTCTCGTTGAACGAGTTTGTATGCATATTGAATGGGAGTAGAAGATTTTAGAAATATGATAAATGATTTAAGGTTTAAAAATAAAATGGGTGGATGTGTGTGACTGAGTAGTGTTAGGTGTTAGCCAAAATCTATTATAGATGCATGTAGCCGAGTAGAGTTTGAATGTTGGTCAAAATCTATTGTGAATGTGTGAGTGACTGAATAAAACTTAGAGGTTACCAAAATATATTATGGAATGTTAACTGTGGAATGTATGAAATGTGAATGTAGTTATTTTCAAGGAGGAAATACTACATTGAATAATTTTAGGATGTATATTGAATGAAGACTATGAGGATGAGGTTATCCTAATTCTACTAATATTGTACTCATGTAAAGGAAGATACTAGGGGGTGATAGTTGTGGAGTTCCTATAACTTGGAGGAGGTGTGAAATAATATTGTGCCTCGTAGGTAGAAAGAATTTACCCTATCATACTGTGAAGTGAAATGTTATATGGCGTGTACAAAATATGAGTTTAATTAATTTCATACAAGAGTCTTCCTAAAATAGAGTCTAAGTGTATTTTTCTTTTATAAAATAATGGTTCTTATTAATTTCTGTAAACAAAAACACACTCACATATAAGAGCAAAAATAAAAACATAAAATAAATCTAACATGATTCACACCTCAAACTTTACATCCATGAGTATTATTATTCAACATACATTTTTTCTAACAAAAATTGTAAATTTTCATATAATTTTTCTTGAAAAAAACCGTAAGCCTTCTCATACAATTTTTTTCTGCAACAATCATACACAATTACTCAAGTCTCATATACATTTTATAGACTTATTAAATCGTGGAGACAACTCTTAAATAAACTTTTCATTTTTATAATATTTTCCTACTACTTTCTTCTTTATATTAGAAGTGAACTTTAGTGAACATCCACTAAGAAACCAACATCACTACATAGAAGAAAATAATAATCAATATAACTATAAATTGCATGTGTTGATTCTTTCACACAAAACCTTTTAAATTGTACTCATCTTCATTTAATTTCATCTTTTTGATTGAAAAGCAAAATTAGTCATGTTTTTTTTTCTTTATCCTTTCTTCTTATCTTTAGAAGTCTAACCTCATTTTTCATATTCTCTATGATTGAATTATATTCGTGGATGATTGTAACCACCTAATTTAGTTTTGAAACATAATAAGTTTATTTTATTTTTAAAGTGAACTTTAAACTTCATTTAACCTTAATACACTAATTTGTAATGTGAGGTTTGCATTAACTTATATATTGTAAAAAAAAATTATCTTTAATTAGTGTGGGATTTCTAACACATCCTTTACTCGAGACATATACATCTCAAGCATGAAACTATACATTAATTAGTGATTTCCTAGTAACCCAATAACGAGTGACACAATAGACCTAATGAACAACGAATTTTACTATAATAGACTTTAGATGACTCATATACTATATTGAGAATTAGACTTTAAGTCTAACTCAATCTTATAAAATTGACTTATAAGATGAGATTTGTTGTATTTTAATTTTCATATTCCTTCTTAATTGTGAAGTTAAGAACTTTGATTTTTCTAAATTAACATTTAGATTGTTTGTAATTTATGTTTTAGTTGTTTTGGAATTAAAATCTTATAGATTAATATTGAAACCTAATTATTGATATTTCTCTAAATCTAAATTCATTTCCAAGATAGGTAGTTAGTTAACTTACTTTTATTTGAATTAGATTTGTAATGTTGGTGCAAGTTGAAAATTTGTTCATATTAATATTAGGTTGGGAATTTAACTTGTATATGAATTTTACTAGTAATCTTAAATTTAGAAAATTAGATATTGAATGACAATGTTGGAAATAAAGTACTCTTGGTTTTAATTTCAACCCAGTAAAAACTTATAAATGGTAAATGAAAGTTATCGGTTGAAATTAGGTAATTCTCTGTTAAAGACTTTTCATTTTGCTTTAGGTTGTTATGCTAAATTTTAATAATAATAATAATAAGTGGTTGAAATCTATGGCAGTATGTGTAATTGTTGTATATATTATAATGCCAATTTAAAATGTTTGAGCAATTTAAAACTTTGCAAAAAGTCAATAATTTTCTACATAAATTTGCTGAACGAATTTAGACATGGAGAAAGTGACTTTTATTGTGAAAAGTTCACTTAGTGGATTCTCCGATAGCCCATCATGAAAGTTATGCCATTGGATGTTAGCTTCGTTTTAGCTTTGGAATGACCTAAAAACGAGGTCTATATCCAGTTATAACTATTTTAGTAAATAAAGGTCAAGCTGTCAATTTTAGTTAAAGTTGCTGCACTTTTGTAACTTTTAAGCAAAGTAAATATTTTTCTAACCTCAACATTTTGTAAGTCATATTTTAAGTTGTGTTGGTTATAAAATTTAGGTTTTGTTGTGATATAGACATATAGAACATATATTTTAATTAAATTATCTCAACATTAATATATATATATATATATATATATATATATATATATATATATATAATATTAAGTTTTTTTTAAACCCTTTATTTAGGTAAAAAGTTTAACTATATAGGATTTATTATCACTTTAAAATATCGGTGAATATATTTTTGGGTGGTTATTAATTTTTTAAGTGTCACATCAGGTGGGAAGTATGATAAATGATTATTAGCAATGACTGTACTTTATGAAATCAAATGACAACTATATGTATTAATTAAAATAAATTGAATCTTACCTAATTTCAAAAATAATTATTCTACATTTCTAGATTTGCAAGGTGCTTGCTTATATCCACGTCTTGCATTTGAAGATTACTCTATATCCTGTTTCTTTAGGTTACCCTGTCATAATCAACAACCTAAGATAATAAATTTAGGACACCTAACTAAAATTAATTTTACAGAGTTGCCTTAAAGAGTCTATAAATAGGAGCACACCCAAACACATTCCCACCACTTTCTTTTGTCTCTTTATTTTATGTCTTAAGTTTCTACTTGTACCAAGATGTCTGGTAGGTATTCTCCTTCTCAAATAAAACGGAATTAATTATAGTTTTAGTTCCTAACTTTTCATAAAATATTAATTTTATTTTTTATTCTTAAATTTTTCTACAATTTAGTCTCCTGAATTATAATTACTACTTTTATATAATTTTAATTTTTTTATTATCTACAATTTGGTTTATTTTTTGATTAAAAAAATACTAAATTATATTTTCTAACGATTTCTTACAACAACTATTTTTATTTGTAAAAGAATAGTTATAATTTAAAATATAACAACTTAAAATATTTAAAATAAATTTGATTATTTTTATTGTATTTAAATATGTAAATGTAAAGGAATATTTTTAAAGATTTAGTTTTTATACTTAATTATTTAAATGTGAAGATATTTTTTGTTTTTCATAATCATTTCATGTAGTTTTTTGAATTTTTTTTAACATAGTACACTTGGTGTTTCGGTTATAGGGTTGATGTTATATACTCAAAGCATTCAAGAATGTGTGGATGACCGGACGGACCTTGAAGACTGGATAAACCTTGCATATTGGACGGATGGACGGACGCTGCTCTAGGCATTAGGTTAAAGACCGATCAGACGTTTCTCCATGCACTTCAGGTGGTCATCCTCCTCCTTCTCCAAGCGGGGCGGACGACACTTGTCAAAGGCACTCTGACGCTCAAGTTAGTAATGTAACCGAGCGATAAGTAATGCATGTATATAGTGCATCATGTCTAAAGTCATACCTGGAACCTTTATTTATACTAGTTGTGATGGACTTTTACCTTTTGTCGGTCTAATGACAACTCAATCGCACCTTAACCTTCATTAGGGGCTTAATAAGTCATTATCGTTTATAATCTAATCATGTGGTCATCATTTGAAAGGCGAGGATTTTGTTGCTTAGGTTAAGACCGCTCGGTCATCAGTTGTGTATAGCTTTAGATTGGACCATTCAGTCAATATGCTTAGTTTATATTTTGTAAATCAATCGGTTTATACAAGGTGTTGTATCACTGTTCGGTTTATGTCTATATTTGGTATCAGACTTATGTTGTTCTGTAAAGTTTTTAGTTTTATGGTTATTTTGGATAACTGTACTGTTAAAAAATTGTATTAGTTTTATGTGAATTGGTCTATCATATTATTATATGTGATTAATCTATGATATACTATTATACTTGAGATATTACATAAAGTAAAAGGATAAAATAAGATTACGTTCAATAAATTTAATGTTGACTTTTAAAATTAAAGATACCGTAACATTATTTTTTTACTTATGAATACATGGACACGAAGAAAGAGAGAGGAAGAGAGAAAAAAAAGAAAAAGAAAGATCGAAAGGGAGAAAGAAAGACATAAAGAGAAAAAGAAAGATAGAAAAAGAAAAACAAAGAAAGAAAGAAAGAGCGGAAGAGATAAACAAAGGAAGAAAGAGAGAAAAAGAGAGAAAGAAAGGGGAGACAAACACAGAGAAAGAGAAACAAAAAGATAGAGTAAATGAAAAAAACGCTACTGCTGGACAAAATTCAATAAAAGAAGACATCTATCATTACCTTTGAAGGTAGAGACATAGAAATGAGTTCTAAACTTAGTCAGTCCACGTAATTATGGGTTTCAGTCGAATGGAAAAATTTAGTCTTTTTTTTTTAATTATGATTAAAATGGACCACGTTTATTAACATTAACATTTTATTAGTTTTTTTTATCATTTTTCACAATTTTTTATTATAATTTTTAGGTTGATAATTTATTTATTTTAAATATTATAATATTAGTAAATAATTTTTTAATATGTTAAATATTTAATTTATTTGTTTATCAAATTATATAAATTAACACTTTAGTTTTCAATTAAATAGTATTTGGTAAAATAAGTTAATATATTAATTATATTTTTATAAAACAAAGAATCAATTATCCATTTCAATTTGAGCTAGATTAGAAAATTTTTACCTCATCAAAAAGTGAATCAAATTAAAATAATTCATTTTTAATCTGGTGAATAGAGTAGATTCACTTACATGTTTCACCTCATCTTTATTTATTTTGTTAACAGTAAAAAAAGTTAAATCGATATTTTCAAAAAGTTTAGTTCTACAATCTTATAAATAAAAGATCACAAGCTTTAATATAATATCTCCAGTCTTATTTTTCTTTATTTAAACTCTATTAAATCATATAAGTTTTAGACTTATCTTATAGCTTTATTCTTACCTTTATATAAAATTCATATTTTAATAATTTTTTTATTTTTTTCAAATTTAAAAGAGTAATTTTTATTGTTATAATTCTAACTCATGGTCTAAGCAGAATATTTAATTTCACATAGTATGAAATTACATTTTAAACTTAGGAATTGATAATTGGAAGTTAAGAGAATACTTTTTAAAAAATATTGCATAACAAAGAAATGCTAAAAAAGAATAGAAATATACAGTTGTTATGCAGCAACTTGATATTATTCTTACAATTGTAAAAGTTTATTAAAACTCCCAACCAATTGTCAACCCTTATTAGCTTAAAATGTGACCACTTCTTTAGCTTGTTAACTAAAAAAAATGTCATCAAGGAAGATTTTTCCCCATCTTTTTTGGGCGTCTCTTAGTGTTTGATTGAGTAAACATTTCAATAAACACTTTTAAGAAAACAACATTAATTTGTATAAATTAGAACTTACTTGTGCAGATAATAAATGAAAACTTACCTAAATTAATTTATGAAAAAAAAAAAACATATTTCAATTTTTGCTTCCGATTTTACTCGTTTAGAAATACTTATAGAATTCATCCAAACATATTTCAAAGTGGCTTTTGACAATATAAATGTAAATTAAAAAATAAGTTAAGCACAAAAAGAACATAGTAAACATTGCTTGCAACAATTGCCTCACATTGATAATACAATCTTATCCCGCAGACAACGTTATATCTAAAAGCCAAATTCTATTACTCCACAATAATGTAATCAGTAAATTATAATTCAATTTGCATATGTTTGGATTAACTTAATTAAAAATTAATCATCAGTTCTTCAACTGTTTTCTAAAATTATTTTAAAAATTAGAAATCTGTCATCAGGATGAGTGCAAGAAAATATAAGATGGCCAAGCTGATGAAGAAAAGTAGGATGAAAATAATAGTAAAATAATAGTGGAAACAGACTCAAAGAAAGCTTAAGCACAAAGGGTTTATATACACAAACCTCCGGAAGAAAAAAAAAACTTCACATCCTCCAAAACGCTATGCAGTTCTCCAAACTAGAAATCTTCGATTTTTACACTTGACTAGAAAAATGGGGAGAACAAATATGGAACATGGAAAACTTTTATATATAATATCAACCTCAAATAATAGTAAGACCAAAAACTCAGTCATCACTTTCAACCCGCCACTTACTACAACGACCTACTTAGAATTTTCTCTTTGAAAGCCCACAATGCATGCAGAGTTAGAATAGTCACAGCATCCAACCCTGCTTCATTTGTGCGGAGAACTAATGCACCAAATGCAATGATTTCTATGTCAAGGTTCTTCTTCCGCAAGCTGCACATTGTATCCATGCTTTATATCTGGAGAAAACCAAACCTCTGATAATTACACACCATTTGCAAAAAAATGCCACATACATGGATATATACATATTTTTACTGCCCCCTCCCCGATCAATATGCATTGCAGAGAGAAATTCCATTCAGTAATTAAAACTTATGTGATTTAATATTGCGGGCATGTTATCTTTATACAACTATTCTTCTTTTCTTTCTATATATAGGGCACAAGTACAACCTATTCAATCAAATTTACTCTTTTGCATGAGTGTAAATTCTGACATTATAAAAAGGGCAATCAGCCGAATTATTCAATGGTTTTATCATACTAGAAGCAAGGCAAGTACAGGAAATCTGGCTAATAGCACAAGCTTTCAGTATGGTTAAGAACGGAGGCTAGACGATGTTACAAACAAATGAAAGCTGTGAGTTTGCATCAATTTGACCACTATCATAATGAAAACCGAAAATCCAAAGTCACGTCACGTAGGAACTATCATAATTATCCAGTTTGCATCAATCAGGTAGGAACTATTATTTTCAAGATGTCTAAACTAAAGCGAGAGATTCAGGTTATGGTATGCATGAACCCAAAATATAACTCTCCACCACAACCTAAACTAAACCAAACAGACAGTAGGTGTCCTTTAGGGTGAGAGAATGCCATTCAAAAGAATTTACATATCTATATTTCAAGTTGATAGGTCCTATTCTTTCTTACTTTTATTTTAAAATGCACACTCAAATATAAAATAACAAGACCAAAGTGGGATCACATAATAATGGAAATTAAAGATAAAACATAGAAATAGGAAAGTTGTAGTGAAAATACCTTTCATTGAAGGCTTGTCATAATCTTTCCTATCATCATCATTATTCCAATCACCGTCGTCATCATCACCCATATCATCCCTTCCATCATTTCCTATATCACTTTCACTAGCTGTCTCCCATTCAGAATCATCTGTCTCTGGACCATACATATCACCACCATCACCCTGACTATGGACCCCACCATGCTTAACAGCTGCCTCTCGGAATAACCACGCAGCACGCATCTGCTTCTTAACTAAACGCTCTGCATAATCTGGAACTTTATTTTGCCTCAATGAAAGATCAGGATCGTTTGACTGAGAGCACTCGTTTATAAATAAAATAGCATCTAACAAACTCTCTTTCGCTAATCCAAGCATATCATTAGCTTGTGCTCGTCTCCAAAGGCTTTTGGCATGACGATTGACAGGTTTATGAAGACATAGTGCTCGGGTAGCATCACTGATGGCAGCCAAAGGTTGTTGCAGCAAAAGATGGCATTGAGCACGATTACTATATAGAACAACTCTCTCCTTCCTAGATCTCATAGGACACAATGCCAAAGCTTCAGAATATTTTGAAGCAGCTCCAGAAATATTTCCAGATGAGAACAAGGAATTTCCTTCAAGTTTGACAACCAGAGCAGCGGCCTGCTTAATATGTAGATCTTCCTTGGGCATATTCTTTTCCCACTTCAATCTCTGCTTTGAATTTAATACATCCTCAATCTGTTCTTTAGTACGATTACTAATGGAGCTTCGACCTGACCCTTGAGACTGGATGCACTCTTGAAGAACACTAACAATTGAATCACCGAGCTTTTTGTGATCACCCAGAGTTGTAATCTCCGCAAGATCAACTAATACAGGCACGACTTTATCAATCACCTACACAATATATGCCAATGCCTTATCAAAAACAGAAACCAATTTACAATATTCAAGTGATAGAAACTTATAATCATAATCTCTAGCAATTGGAGCTTGAATGAATAAATGAAAACATCATTGTTAGTATACATCCAGTTTATACTTTACATATTCATTGGTGTATTGGCAAGGACCAGCCACCTTCCTTTTGGGACACTAATGAAAGGAAGTATTAACTAGTTTTAAGTCGCCTGTCTATAGATGGTCAAATGAAACTGTCATAGAAACCAAAAAACTAAAATAAAACCATTCTTTATTTCCTTCTCATCAGATTAACATTCTTGTATTCAGAATCATCTCATCCAGAAAATTTTCCTCGTCAGACCTCCACTTTCAATGAAATTTGCAAGTGAAATTAGAGAAATTGAAAAAGCCTTTTTAACCAAGGAAGAATACAAATAAGAGGAATGTAACGTGATAGATCTGAAAGGTAAAAGAGGCCTTTACTTTCATTTCCATTTTTCTTTAATTGAAAAAGTTAGTTCAAGGCATAAGAATCAAATTTCACTGACATGCAAATCAACGCATTCTTTGAGACAATCACTAGTATTCCTTAGTGTTCATGAGTGCAAACAAGCTCAACATATATGAAAAACCAAACCAGATGCCAAGCCGGAGTTGAGAAAATTTCACCTTGTGACATGTATTGGGATCTTGAAGCAACCATAGAAGACAATCAATAGCCATATACTGCCAGTCATCTGAAGAGCGAGCAATATTACACAATGCGTCAATAATACCAGGGCAACTGGCAACAGGCCCTCTACCAAGCTTTTGATGACAAATTGTTCTTAACAAGCCAATACCAGCTGGTGAATTCTCATTCACAAGTCCACCCCACATGCCAGGTAATTTTATCAGAAATTCTGGTTTGCATATGGTGGGAAGAAATTCATGTTTAAAAGCAAAGCAATTAATTAGCTGAAGGGACCAACACTGCAACTGACTAGCCCATTCCTCAGCCTTCCTGGACTCCATTTCAACACCACCCATACCACGCGTAAGCAGATCACAATGATAACTAAGCCTTCTATCGACATATTGGTAGAAGTGTGAATAAACTATTTCCAGGGAACTCATTGCCAATTGAATGGAGAGCTCAAGAATTTCACCATTGCTTGCTATGGCAGGAAAAGTGCTGGCATATGTAGCCAAGTGTCCCAATGCTCTAACTGCCACCCTCTGCTCAACCCAAGTTAATCTGCCTCTTAAAAGCTCAACCAAGGGAGGAATGACCCCTGCATGCACAGCACTTTCTGCAAATTCCTCCATATTCATAGTGTAGGAACCAATTATATGAGCTGCATAATAAGGAATATATATATTTTGATCATGAGAAAGCCAGCGCCGGTTCTTCAGTCCCTTCCATATGAGAGCAGCCATGCATTCAAAAATACCTAGCTCTATGAATTCCGGGTCATTTGGATGAGCCATAGCCGTGTTCCAAAGGCCACTGATAGGGAGAACCTGCCCATCATCATCTTGAATTGGAAGCTCTCTAAAGAATTTCAGTACACTAGCTCGGCGCTTGCTCGGATTCCCTTCCTTCATGACACAAAAAAAGCATCCGGGGTATGGACAGTCCGATGAAACTTTATCCATGCTCGACAAATTGGAATAACAACCTCGAACATCAACAAATCAATTCCTCATCAGGTGGCTGAAGCAAGAAAACCACTTCCAAACTGCACACAAGTAACAAAATCAAATCAGTAATCAGCGCAACCCTTGACACATACCAACCAAAAGACCAATTCTTCTACAGTTCCCTAAACAACATTAGATTCTCAGAAAGAAAAAGTATACAAGAAAAAAAGATGCAACCTATCGATTAATTTTTACAAACATTTCCCCATATCCACACTGATAAAAATGCCCAACTCGTTGCAGAACAAAACCTACACAAAATAGTCCAAGTCAAAAATTGATTTTTAGCGCTTATTCTCCACCAGCCTTGAAAGAGACAAAGACGCCCACACACATCACCAAACATTTAAATTAATAGCAAAAACTCAGACTTTCAGCATTTATTTTTCCCCTTTCAATCTGAAATAGTAAGGGTAAAGAAACAGTGATTTCTGAACAAGAAAAAAAAAACCATAAATATTCTCACTTAAAAAGTCAAACCCAGAGTGAATCACGGGAAGAGACAGGGCAAGAAGAGGATCATACTACCTAGCTAGTACCTACGAACTACTCACAGCATCAACATTCCCACACAAGTCAACCAAATTTCCACCAAATAAAAACAATTCCATTTTGTCTTTGGCGTGTTGCAGAATCGATTACGCACTACGCAGTAGCGAAGACCGATTTTCCTGTGGCACAATCGATTCCACCACGCCAAAAAAAACAAGGTAGGTGATAAAATTACCCTCCGCTGCGTAACGGTCTTCTCACAGTAACAGGGAAAAAAAAAAGCAGAACACGGACGCTGTGAAAGAACAAGAGAGTTACGAGCAGTAAACGGTGAGGAGAAAGTGCGTGGTCGTTTCAGCAAAGCTTCGTTTACAGCGAAGATCGGCTATGTTTGTAAACGACAGATCCAAATTTGTCGTGGTGGTTTACAACCTGAGACCGTTTCATGTCGGAATTCACGTGCTCCTTAGATGCTTTGTGAACTTTTCGCTCTCTCTCTCTCTTTCTATCACGCTTTTCTCACAGCACCGTCATCTTTTGATCTAGGTTAAATTCCAGTGAAAGAAAGAGAAAGGAGAAAAAGAGAGTGAGGAACGGAGAAGGAAGACAACGGAATAATGCTGAGCCTCCACTACACTGTACTATACAAGTATAAATTTTAAATGATTGGTTTTATTTTAAATAATGATTTAATTCAATATTTTTTACCCATTTCACTAAAAAAAGGAGAGAAATAAATTTTCTTTCAAAATATATATATTTTTAAAAATGGATGAAGAAATTAATATAATCAGGGTAATTACATAATATTTTCTTTCATAATTGTTTGTACGTATTACGACAACAATATAGTGCTCACTTACGTCGCTGTCGTCATGCCAAGAAAATATTGCTTGAATAGAAACATATATTTTTATAATCTCTTAACCTTTAATGCTAGATGATAAAAAAAAAAACGTGCGCAGTTACCGTTGCATAATTTCCGTCGCAAATTCTCGATTTTAATTATTTTCTTCTTTTGGTATTAATTTTAATTTCTTAACTTGAATTTGTATGAGTTTTGAATTGGTATTTTTATTGAAAATTATTTATTTATTCTTTATATTTGAATGGGCTGTGTTTGGGCATGACCCCATTAATGGGGCCAATTGCGCACTAGCGTGTAATGTTGAAGTGCATGGGCCAATCAGATACAAACCCATGCATAGGAACAGTGAGAGATAAATGAAAAAGTGAAGAGCTGAATGACCTAATACACAATTCTTTTTAAGAAAATAATATTATTAATTTAATAGTGAGTGAATTACATTTCCTTTTCCTAGTAGGTGCAATTATTAGACTGTTGGCCTCTTTTATTTTAAATTATCTTTTGAAGACAAAAATGATTATTTGAGCAATCAAACTTTATATATATATATATATATATATATATATATATATATATATATATATATATATATATATATATATATATATATCAAATTTTTTTCAAAATTTTATTTGCGTGATATGCAAATTTCTACGGTGTAACATATTTTTTCTGATTATAGAATCGCAGTACCACAAGAAATTGGAGTAATAGAACTAGTAAGTATACTTGAGATTATTTAATGGTTATGTTTTAAAATTATCCAAAACTTTAAAATTATATCCTAACATAATAATAATTTTTTATAATTTTTTGAGTTTCAGTTGTCTTCAGTTTTATTCATCTATACACTATCCTTTAATAAATTTCTTTAATCTAATTGTTTAATTAGACAATTTTCTTTTATAATAAATGAAGAAAATGTTTACTTGATAAAATATGTGATTGAGTAGTTTTTCATTTTCAAATAATTAAGTAAAGTATTTTTTAATATTATTTCTGCAAAATATTATGCATATTTATAAGTGTATTATTTTAATATATTTTAATTAGTTACTCAACAGATAATAAAGTTACAAAAATATTGTTGGAAGTTCTATAATAAGACCAATTCATAGTATAAGGAGCAAACCTTACTTTACAAACTGATTATATAGGGTTCAGTTAGGCTTAAAGTTCACTTCTTCCATCCGCTAGAAGTCTCACATCGACTAGATATAAGGTTAATTCATAGTATATAAATGGATGCAAACTTCATTTTACAAGCTGGTTTTGTGAGGTTGAGTTAGACTTAAAATACACTTCTTAACAATATATATATATATATATATATATATATATATATATATATATATATATATATATATATTATTATTTTAAATAGGTTAAATAAATCATTTTTTAGATTCATATTTTTGGTTCCTCGGTACAATTAGACTTCTATGGTTAAATTGGTTTAATTGTGTTAGAAGTTGAGAAAATTGAGAAAAAATGATTCAAAACAAAGTCATTGTGGTTCATCTTCTTCTACAATTATGCAATCTCAATTATCTCTTCAATCTCCAATGAAGGTCAATGTCTCTTCATATCTAGACCTTCCTTTTAATCTCCACAACGTTCTTCGACTTCCCCTCTTTCGCTACCTTCCTTCAACCACCACCCTGGATGTAGTGGACATTAAGGGTAATTTTGTTCTATATCCCTACAAGAAACGAAATATGTCTTTAATTGTTATCCAAAATTCAAATTCTTCTACTTAGAGCACACTAGTAAAATTTAGACCTGACCCGCCAGGTTCCCTTATGTTTGCAAACAAGAAAACAATGGGTATCAGTATGTATACAAGGTCTCACTTTGTAGACCTAAACCAGGAAGTCAAATATTTTTCTCTCCATTTTCCTTAAAACAAATACGACGACACAAGAATTCAGCAATACGATGTCATGACTCATGCTTAATGCAACAACACAAAGACATTCACCAACATATTCTAATGAAGTAGAGAGACGAGTTCGAAAAATAAAAAGAGGATGCAACTAAACATTGTTAGTTTTGAATCACATAACATCACATGCAATGAGGTATCAAATGGGGATTTTGGATTTTAGGATTTTACACAAAATTGAAAATTTCTAATTATTCAGTCATATTTGAAACCCACGATACTTATGAAAAAATTCAACGAACCAATGAATATGTGTCTTTCAGAAACATAAAAAGAAAAATTGAAAAAACTAAATTTTACAGAACTTATGTATACACCAACAAAGATAAAAAAAGAAGAAGCAACAAATTATAATTTCAAAATAAAAATTTTCTTGATTTTTTTTAAATGTGAAATTTCATGTCATTCTACTGTATCGTTTAAAAAAAAATCACGTTAATATGTCACGTTATTTAGCCAATTTAAAAATAAAAATAAATAAATAACTCATTTGAACAGGAAAAAAAATAAAGACATTCAAAATTATTTAACCTTTTAAATAATATCCCTAATATAACTACTTTTTTTTATTTATATATACGTGTTACCGTGATTTTTCATTAAACCACATTTTTACAATTTTACATTTATCTTCTTCCTCTAATTATTGAGGAACAAACTGTTATGCTGAGGGAAGCATAAGTCATGTCGTGTGCTTTGTTTTTTTTAATTTTTTGGTTCGGAGGTAACTGCAGACCTATACCCCTATATATATATCCTATGCTTAGGAGACATCTCTGTCTGCGGCCATACGGAACTAATCCGTGGTTGGTTGTGTTTTTTCTTTCTTTTTAATTTATATGAAAACATTATTTTTAAAGTTTTTTTTCAGTTCTATGGTAATTTTGAAAATTTGAAAATGTCATTAAATTTTTTTATTAATAAATGTTAATTATTAGTATTTGGATAGTAAAAGAGTTAAATTCACAATTTTTCTCATCTTTCTTTCTAAACTCATAAATAGAGCTGTCAAAACGGGTAACCCGGCCCGACCCAACCCGACCCACCACGGGTTGGTCACTTAGTGAGCCAACCCAACCCGGCTCATTTATTAGCGAGCCGAAAAAATTCGAACTCGACTCGACCCACCACGGGTTGGTGGGTTAAACGGGTTGGCTCATTGGCTCACTTAATTAAGTTCTTTTTCATTCTCTTCTTCCGAGATTCTTAGATCTGATCCATCAAATTGAAACAGTAATAATATGATCAATTAATATAAAAGAAAATGAAACATCTATTATAAATCCATAGGATTATGCTCTCTTGAAATTTAATTTTAATAAAAAAAATAGAATTTAAATAATTAATTTAATTAATTTGATTTAATTAAAAAAAGTAGGTGGGTTGGTGAGCCAACCCGACCCACCACGGGTTCAACCCATGTGAGCCGGGTTCTTAGTGAGCCGGGTCAAAATTGGCTCGCATAAAAAATTTGACATTTTTTTCCAACCCAACCCGGCTCAAACCCGTGGTGAGCCGGGTTGACTCACGGGTTTCAACCCATTTTGACGGCTCTACTCATAAAACTCATCTTATATATTTTAAATGTTAGTGGAAAAGTTGAATTTATAATTTTTTTCTCTGTCTCTCACTTAACCACTTTAGGATTTGGTTAATTAAATATAATTTTCTTAACCACATAATTACGAAAAAGATATAAGATAAATTGTTGTAAAAGCTGACAAAAGTAGAATAAAGATCACGAACAAAAATACTTCCTGAGGCGTGTAGATCACTGCCCTTAAGGACTTATCCGCGGTGTATTGCGCAAGCCCCCCAGGATACAACAGGAACTTCTCAGAATTTCTGAGGATCTCAGAACTAGCAAGGAACTCTAAATAGAGTATAAGAACAACCCAGAATAATTTTTAGGAGAGAAAAAGAGTTAGAGAATGAAACTCAGAAAAGAGGAGAATAAGAAAGAATGAAAAATTGTGTGTATTGGAATGGAGGAGGAGCTCCCTATTTATAGAGTTCATGGATCAAGCCCATGATCCCAAAAGTCCAAAATATCTTTTAGAAAAATAATATTTTAATTAATTTAAACGTTGCAAAACGTTGGAGACCATTTCTTGCGGAAAACGTTGGCAGCACGTTGCATAACAAACAGCACGTTGCATAACAAAATAAATATAACGTTGGCAACTGCACGAAACTTGCGCAACGTTATATTTATCTTTTGCAATAAATAATAACAATCCCCCACATATTGCAAAAGATAAGAAACAATGATTGAAAGAAAGAAAGAAAAAATATCCTGGGTTTTATAAGATGTAATGCATCAGAGCTGGTATAGCAAGCTATATGAACCAGTCCTAGAACGATAAACTTAACACACAGTATAGTTGGTATAGCAAGCTATATGAACCAAAGATACTTGAGTGTGTTAGAGGTTTATCAATCACATTACACCCCCACAATCCTTGCTGTTATCGCTGTGACGCGCTTAATAGGCCATGCGCGTGCCCGGTATTCATGAGTGCTCTAGAGATCATGCCAATATCTCATGCAAGCGGCCCCACTTGACACTCATATAGGTGATTTCATCAAGTGTATGCTGCAATTCATACACCACCCGTAAGGGATATGAAGATCATTAAAAACTTTGTTTAATTACAAAGTTTAACCTCTCAATTATGCATCTCTAGCACTTTCACACACACCATAGGAATGGACATATTTGATTAAAATCAAATTAGTGCTATCAGAACTAACAAATGACTTGTTTTTACCCATATGAACCTTATTCATGGGATCTCTAATCACTAAGGTTGGGTTACCATCACTTGTTTGTTTGCTAGTGGCTTAAGTCCCATTCCCCTCGATGTTTCTAAGATCATATTTCTTCCCAAGGGTTTTGTCAGAGGATCGGCTAGATTCCGTTCTGACTTCACATAGTCAATGGAAATAGTTCCACTCTTTAGCAGCTGCTTCACCAAATTATGTCTCAATTGAATATGTCTATTCTTTCCATTGTAATTCTTGTTTTTAGCTATAGCTATTGCCGATTGGCAATCACAGTGTATTGACACCGATGGGGTTGGTTTCATTCCTAGTGGAATGTTTGCTAAGAAGTTTTTCAACCACTCAGCCTCACTTCCAGTCATCTCAAGAGCGACAAACTCAGATTCCATTGTTGATCTTGCAATAATAGTTTGTCTCGAAGATCTCCATGTAATCGCACCACCCCTAAGTGTGAATACATAACCACTAGTGGATTTTGTCTCATCTGAATCAGAGATCCAGTTAGCATCACTATACCCTTCTAGTACAGCGGGAAATCCACTATATTCAATGGCATAATCCATTGAACCTCTTAAGTATCTCATAAGCCTGGAAAGTGCATCCCAATGTTCTTGATTTGGACATTGAGTGTACCTACTTAGTCTACTTACTGCATAAGCAATATCGGGTCTAGAAAAGCTCATCAAGTGCAGTAAGCTCCCAATTATCTGGGCATACTGAGGCTGAGATAACGATTCTCCTCTATTTTTCATTAATTTGGAGTTAGCATCATAAGGGGTACTCACGGGTTTGAAATCATAATACCCAAACTTCTTAAGAAGCTTCTCAATGTATTGTTCTTGGGATAGTAATATACTATCTCCCTTCCTTATGATTCTAACACCTAAAATTACGTTGGCTTCACCCATGTCTTTCATTTCAAAGTTCGATCCTAGAAATAATTTAGTTCTAGTAACAATCTCATTGCATGTACCAAAAATTAACATGTCATCCACATACAAACATATAATAAACACAATCACCATTTTCAAATTTAGAGTACACACATTTATCAGCATTATTAGGTGAAAAACCATCACATAACAATACATTATCTAGTTTTTCATGCCACTGTTTTGGTGCTTGTTTCAATCCATACAAAGATTTTAAAAGTTTACATACCTTATTCTCTTGACCAGGTACAATACACCCTTCAGGTTGAGTCATATAAATTTCCTCTTCTAAATCACCATTTAGAAAGGCAGTTTTAACATCCATCTGGTGTATCACTAGCCTATGGATTGCTGCTAAAGCTAACAACACTCGAATAGAGGAAATCCTAGTCACAGGGGCAAAAGTATCAAAGTAATCTATGTTGGGTTTTTGAGTAAAACCTTTTGCTACTAATCTTGCCTTATACTTCTCTATAGATCCATCAGGATGATACTTTTTCTTAAAGATCCACTTACAACCAATGGGTTTTGCTCCTTTAGGCAAATCTACTAAGGTCCAAGTATTATTTTTCTGAATTGATTCAATTTCAGTCTTAATGGCTTTATCCCACTGTTTTGCATCAGGAGCACTAATGGCTTCTACAAAGTTACTTGGATCATTATCAACTAGATAGGTATAGAAATCATTACCAAATGAAGTTTCCTTCCTCTGTCTTTTACTTCTTCTTAATTCCTCACACAAGGCATCACTATTATTATTATTATTTTCTATAGGTTGAGACGTCTCACTAACCTTTAAAGGAAAAACATGTTCAAAAAACTCAGCATTTTTCGTCTCCATTATAGAATTTCTTTCAAGTGTATCACTTTTAAGAACTAGAAAACTATAGGCAGCACTATGTTCAGCATAACCTAAGAACATACAATCAGAGGTTTTAGAGCCTATTTTCCTTTTCTTAGGATCGGGTAACATCACCTTAGCTAGGCACCCCCACACTCTTAAATATTTAAGGTTAGGTTGATAACCTCTCCACATCTCATACGGAGTTTTACCAGTTTTCTTATGAGGTATTCTATTTTGTAAAAAACACGCAGTAAGCAAGGCTTCTCCCCAAAGGTTATCAGGTGCACTAGAACTAATAAGCATAGCATTCATCATCTCCTTAGAAGTTCTATTCTTTCTCTCAGCTACTCCATTAGACTCAGGTGAATACGGTGGGGTTACTTCATGGATGATACCTTCTTTAACACAATAGTCATTAAATAACACATACTCACCACCTCTATCTGATCTAATCCTCTTAATTTTCTTATTCAATTGATTTTCTACTTCTGCTTTATAGGTAAGAAACACATCAAAGGCTTCATCTTTATGTTTGATTAAGTATACTTTGGTGTATCTAGAATAATCATCTATAAAGGTCACAAAATAATTTTTACCTCCTCTAGACATTGTTTGTTTCAAATCAGCTAAATCAGTATGAATTAACCCTAATAATTCAGTTTGGCGTTCTACAGAGAAACATGTTTTCTTTGTTATTTTAGATTCTACACATATATCACACTTACTACTCTGTTTATCATGCATATTAATTAATCCTAGTTGTTTTAATTTCATAACATAGGAAGAATTTAGATGTCCTAATCTAGCATGCCATATATCATATGAATCAATAATATAAGCAGAAGAAGATGATTCATTAATATTTTCGGAAATGTTAAGTACAAAGAGACCCTGATCACAATATCCCTTCCCCACAAAAACATTATTTTTTGTCATTACAATCTTGTCAGACTCGAATGACACTTTAACCCCCACTTTTCCCAGTAGTGCTACAGAGATTAAATTAACTCTGATTGATGGCACATGTAGCACATCACTCAAGGCCAGAGTCTTTCCAGATGTGAGTTTGAGAAGAACTTTCCCTTTTCCCAGAACAGGAGTGGTCCTGGAATCACCGAGGTAAACGTGTTCTTCTCCATCCCCTACACTAGTGTAAGAGGTAAAAGCACTTCTGTTTGCACAGATATGCCTAGTAGCACCAGAGTCTACTACCCACTTGCTCACATTGGTCATCAGATTTACTTGAGAAACGACCGCAGCAATAATGTCATCTCCTTCGACTATATTAGCCTTAGGAGGATTGTCGTTTCTTACTCTGCGTCTGCACTGCGGTGCATGATGGCCCGGCTTCCCACATACGAAGCAATTTCCTTTCTTCTTAAAGGTGGGGTTAGATGTGTTGGGGCGAAATTTTCGAAAATTATTTTTCTTATTGTGATCAGGTTTGTGTTCGTACCTTTTTGGAGCAGGTTTATCTTCTACCATGTTTGCTTTTGCAGACAATGCTTTGGCCCTTACAGCAGCACATTCTTTCCTGTTGGTATCTTCAATAATTATGTGAGTGATCAGCTCTGAAAGTGACATTTGCTTGTGCCTATGTTTTAGTTGTTGCTTGTAATCAGTCCATGAAGGCGGCAGTTTCTCGATCAGAAGCTCTGAAACAAACTCATCTGGAAGAAGAACGTTCTCCGCTTTGATATCTTCGAGTAGCTTGTGGTACTCATTAATTTGTGACTTTATGTCCTTATCTTCAACCATTTCCCAGCGATAGTAATTCCCAATTATGAATCTTTGTCTGACTATATCTTCAGCAGTGTATTTGAGAATCAACGAATCCCAAATTTCTTTCGCTTCCTTATAGGAACAGTATACATCGAACAAATCGTTAGAGAGTGCACTAAGTAAAGTATGACGGCATACCTTGTTTGCATGAACCCAATCTTCAACTTGTTTTGAATTTGGAGGGAGACTGGATTCAGGTTTTGAAGATGAAAGAGCAAAAGCGACTCCGTACATGTCTAAGAGGGTTGACACGCGTTCTTGCCAGCGCCGGAAATTCTGACCAGAGAAGACTTCAATTTTTGATACATCCGGGAAAGGTTTCGCGAAGACCGTCTGAGTTCCGGAAACATTATTCTGATTCTCCGGGATTGAGTTGTTGTTGTTGTCAGCCATAAGTCCTTAAGATTGTTGTAAAAGCTGACAAAAGTAGAATAAAGATCACGAACAAAAATACTTCCTGAGGCGTGTAGATCACTGCCCTTAAGGACTTATCCGCGGTGTATTGCGCAAGCCCCCCAGGATACAACAGGAACTTCTCAGAATTTCTGAGGATCTCAGAACTAGCAAGGAACTCTAAATAGAGTATAAGAACAACCCAGAATAATTTTTAGGAGAGAAAAAGAGTTAGAGAATGAAACTCAGAAAAGAGGAGAATAAGAAAGAATGAAAAATTGTGTGTATTGGAATGGAGGAGGAGCTCCCTATTTATAGAGTTCATGGATCAAGCCCATGATCCCAAAAGTCCAAAATATCTTTTAGAAAAATAATATTTTAATTAATTTAAACGTTGCAAAACGTTGGAGACCATTTCTTGCGGAAAACGTTGGCAGCACGTTGCATAACAAACAGCACGTTGCATAACAAAATAAATATAACGTTGGCAACTGCACGAAACTTGCGCAACGTTATATTTATCTTTTGCAATAAATAATAACAAATTAAACATTTAAGCAACATGTAAACATTAGAAATATACAACTTTCTCATGTAATTTTTATAGTTTTCAAAAGAAGATCAAAACATTATAATATGAAAAGACTATAAATTCTAAAATATAGAATATATCTTGCATCTCTTTCGATTCTAATTTCTTACACTTTATAATTTCCTGCATTATCACCTGTGTATTACTTGAACATAATAAATCAACAACCAACTACAAAAAAAAACACAAAGGATAAGTTTATTTATTTTTATAAAGTTCTAACATAGAAATTTTAATTTAAACAAAACTCTCATAATACAACCACACTATTCAATACAAGTAATCATTTAATTAGAATAACCAATTTACATTATATATCGAAATAACATGTATTAAGCTAAATATGCATTAAGTCATGCATATAACATAGCACTCTTTGTAGTGAATTTAAGTAAAATAACCATGGTGACTTGACTCATAACTATTAAAATCTGAAAAATTCTCTATAACATTATCATAGTGATTATATTTCAAATTCAAATCCTGATATAGGAATCTTCTTCAACTCTCACTACCTAAGCTTCATTCTCTACATGAGTATGTGAGTTTTGTAGAGTTAGGATAACTCAAAGATTGAGACTCTAGCTCAATACATATGCTAACCATGCCTAAATGAAGCAATTATCCTTATAATTACTTTCATTCACAACACAACACAAAAACCAAGGCCCAATGTTAAGTCCACTTGAGCTTTCTGTTAAATGAGCAACCAACTGTCCCTGCAACACTTGACGCCCCAATGCATTGGAGCTCACTGTGCAGTGAGTACCCAATTGTATATACGCAACCCTTGGTGAAAATCTTTTTGATGCTCACTAGAGTACGCTTGATAAAACTTAGGTGGTGTTAGATGTTAGGAGCCTTGGGGTTCACTACCAGAAGGGTGTTCGAGTTATGCACAACACCTTGATAAATATCAACATTTTCTCCTTTATGCATCAAATGAGCTTAATGATCTATTTAAGCACTTTACCTGTTTGTCCGTTGATTGAAAACATTTCATATAGTATCATTCAACAAATTTGGTGATATCAAACTTCATAATTTCATATTCAAATCATACAATCCATCACAAAGCAGTCAATCAAATTTCATAATCTGAACAAGTGCAACTAAATCAATTCACTAATAAGATTAAGTCACTCCATCACGGTTCACAAGCCAATTAAGACATCATTTAGTTCATTCACATACATCAAACACACACACATTTGTACTTAGAAAAATTAAAAATTATAAGATTTCCTTACTTTTTGGAGACCACTTTTTGACTCAAATACTCCTTGGAGTTATACTTTTCACAAGATAATCTAACTATACAAATAAAACTACAATTAGAAATCTAAGCATATCCCTGTTGTCATAGACAAACAAATATTTGTTTTGAGTTATTTTGAGTCACATGCATAGGACTACAAATCACATGCAACTTAAAACACTCATTGACCTTTGTCAACACCAGATTTCATCCGGATAAATATTTTTTTTAATATATATAGTATTTAAATATTATTTTACAAATAATAATAATATATAAGAAAAATTGAAAAATAATAAGGAATTTGAAAATAAAATATTTAGAAAACCAGAAAATTTACAAAATTAGAAAATAAAAAATTCAAATTCAACTTAAAAAAAAGGGTTAAATATGTTTTAGATCCCTAAACTATCAAACAAATTTGTTTTTAGTCCCTCTTTCAAAGTAAGGTACATTTTAGTCCTCCTCTTTCAAAAAAACCTCCTCCTTTAAAAAAAAACCTTAATTTTTGGTCTTCCAAAACTAACAGCGAGAGGATAAAAAATTAACGTTTTTTTTAAATAGAAGGACTAAAATGTACCTTACTTTGAAAGAGGGAGTAAAAACAAATTTGTTTGATAGTTTAGGGACTAAAAACATATTTAACCCTAAAAAAAAAAAAAAAATAAAAAACTGAGAAGAAAAGAATAAAAACAATAAATGAGAAATATAAAAATAAATTTATTAAAAAAATATTAAACTGATTGTTTTTATTGGAGTTAGTAAGCCCATTTTTAATCACTCTCGTTTTTATCTTCTTGCACCTCTTATTTCTTTTTACACCGTTCTCTTATTTCACTTAAAAACCTTTCCAATCATAGGTTACCACATGCATTGACATATTCTTTTCCTCTTCCTTTTGTCATGTTTTTTGAATTTCCCATGTAAAACCTATTGCACTCACGTTCTCTACGTCACTCTAACATGAAATATTATTTTTTATATACTATTTTCTGATTTCTAACTACTTAATCATTTAATAAAATAAAATTAAAAAATATATTTACTTTTATTTCTTAAAATAATATTATTTAAAAAATAATATATATTTATTGATGATAAAATATAAAAGAAAACTGTGATGAAATAATTTTGTCATAAAAAAATTATCAATAAAAATTATATTTATCATTTTAATATTAAATAATAATATAAATATTTTTATTATTGAATAATTTTTTCTTTCTTTTCAATATATAAAAGTTAAATTAATTTTATTTTAAAAAATTAGCATTAATGATATGTACATAAAACTCTATATAAGATTTTAAATAATTATATTTACAAAATAATAAATTAAAATATCATATTTAATAATTCATTTCAAAAATTTAAAATATATATTTATAACAAAAAAGTTACACTTGATATTATGATTTTTTTTACTTAATAGTTCATTTTAAAAGTATAACAAATATATTTGTAATAAAAAAATCACACTTCTTAACATTATAATTTTTGTTTTACATTTTATTAATTCATTTTTTCCTATTTTTAACTTCAAAATGTAACAACTTACAATTTTAGTAAGATTAAAACAAATGATAAAAAAATAAAATAATTGTCTTAAAAATATATTATTAATGTATTTATTTATTTACATTAAAGGAGCATAAAACCTACAGTAAACCTATATCGATTATATGAATTTATAAACACACACTACATAAGTGTATAAAAAAAATAAATTCAGTTTAACAATACAATTGGATAATTTTATCCATACATTGATTAGATGAGTACAGAAAAAAAAATTAGACAAGTGTAGCAATATACATTAGACAAGTCTATTATATATTAACTAGACAAGATTGTATCACTATTTATACACAAATTAGACAATATTAATACAATACAAGTTTCTCCATTTACTAATTGGAAAAATCTTGTAATATACTTTAGACAAGTCTAAACAAATACTTATACAATTTTGTCCATACCCTAATTAAACTAATTTAGCAAAAATCATTAGATCATTCATTCCATATATTGATTAGGTAAGTATATGAGTACTCCTTAGACTAATTTGTCCATACATTGATTAAACGAGTCTACCAACAAACACTAAACTAGTTTGTCCTTACATTAATAAGATGAGTTCAACAAACAAATTACTTAAGTCTTTTCATACATAAGTTAGACAAGTTTATTAATACCCATTAGACGAATTCGTCTATTTACTGATGAGACGAGTCTTGCAATACATATTTTGGACAATTAACATAATTATTTTTTCAATGGAAAATTTTCAAACTCAAACATTATTATATGATTATGAACCTTCAAACATTATTATATGATTATGAACCTTGTATCTTAATATATAAAAAAAACTAAAATTTTGATAATAAAAGTTGAGGCAAAGATTACTTGAGAATATATTAATAAATAAAATAAGGTTGAATAATATTGAAGAGTTTAATGGTGAATAAAGTAAAATAATCAATATAAATATCATTAAAATTAGTGACATAAATAAAGATAAAAAAAAAATGAAGTGATATTATTCAAACTTTTACACTAGTCTCATATGTGATTAGAAATTTAACTTTTGAAAAATTGTAAGATAATTTGGAGATTTGACATTGACTATAAACCTTCATCTTATCATGACGTTGGAAAGAAACTTTTGAAAACGGACATAAAAAGTATGATTCAATTTGTCAATAATATAAGAATGAGTGAAAAATAATAGGTTGTACAACTGTAAATGGTTTCTTATAAAGGTGTAAATTTCAAGGCAAATGAATATTGATGAAAATAATGAGAGCACTTTGTATTGAGCTATGCGTGTTGCTAATTTCATTAATTTAATATTTGAAGATTTCAAGAAGGATTTAAAGGTCTATAAAATTAATATCAAGAAAGGAAAAAATATTATGACATTCGTTTGTGGTAGAACAATGTTAATTAACATGTTGAAGAACTTCATAAAAGGAAAAGACTTGATTAGACCTATCATGACTAGATTTTCCACAACTTGATTTTAGGTTGCTTGCATGAAAACATAATTGAAAAAACATGTTTTGTGAGTGCAAGCAAATTTGGAACTTCAAAACAAAAAGGAAAGTTTACGACATGATATTAGATAATTGGTTTTAGAATAATATAACCATATATCTCAAAGTTGTTGTCCTTTCAATGTAGTTTGTTGATTAATGGATTCAATCGTAAGATCATAATGAGTTTCATATATGAGAGGTATATTGTGGAAGACAAAATATTAAATGTAATTTTTGATAATATTGTTAAAAAGTATATTTTCTAAACATTATCTCATTTAAAATTTAATTACTTGTAAATGTAATTATTTCCATTACAACATAATTAGTATTTTTATAAGCATGAACTTGTTGAGCAAATAATTTATGAGAGATGAAATGGTTAATTTTACATGTCTTGCATCTAATTTATATATTGTTTACTTGCATTATGAGTTTAGTTTTAAAAATGATGGCCTTGAAGAGAAAGATGGTTATATGTATGCATGAGAAGATTGTTAATGGAAGTTGAATAGAAGGAAAATATTTTGTAACTTATTGACTTTGATTATGTTACAAAATTGCTTTTTATGGAAAATGCATACGGTTGTAACAATTAGAGAATGATGGATATGTTTGGAGATCGAGTGCTAAAGTTCAAGAGGTATGTTATTCAAGTTTTGAGCTTGTATTTCCTTTGCATATGATGTAAGTGAAACTCATTTGAAATGATAATTCAAGTTTATCAAATTATTTGTGATTTTTAGTTTTCTATATTGGATTTATGTTGTTAGTAAAATTTCATATGTAAAAATAAGAAATCTTTTGTATGAGAAAAAGATAAATGATTTAGTTTTTGTGATGTATAACTTGAAGTAGGAAATAAACAAATTAGAAATTTTGTTCCTTACCCAATCAATGATATTGAGTATGATGATGAATGAATAACTAAAGAGAGAGATAATATTAAGATCGAACAAGTTCAAGATAAAGTAATGGTGAAAATGTTAACTTAGTGGATAAAGTGAGTTCAACTAATCCAATTTTGGATCCATTTGATATTTGATAATATAATTTTTTGTTGCATGTAACATCAATTGTTTCATGACACTTAGATTATTATGCTTATTGAAACATAATTGAAACAAAAAACTAAGTAAATGACTAACTTAAAATTTTTCAACCTAAATGAAGACAAAAAAAAAATAATTGAGCCTTATTATTTTTAGTTATGTAATCTATATCATTTAAAAATTGATATTTTATAATTGTATGAAGTTATCTATCTTATGTAGTTTAAAGTTACATAATAATCATATACTATTAAAACTAGTTATTTTAGAATTGTAGAATTATTGTTTATTGTTTTAATTAATTATAATGTTAAAATAGTAAATTAGTATAATATTATATATTTTTATATGACAAAAATTCTAACGAATTTATGAGTAGTCTACGAGTTGAATGTAAAAATGTTCCATCAGTTTTCTTAAACTTTCCATTGTGATAATCTTAAATATAAATTTGAGAAGTAAATAATTCATAATGTATAATTTATAATGGACTTTGCTTAAATAATGAGACAAAATCTTAAAACTTATAACATACGGGAATATAGGTTATGCTTGATTAACGAACGTCAATTATTAAAACTGATACTATACGTGACTATGGTCATGGTAGAATTCTCAAACCAAAATGGTCTTGATCTGGCAGTAGATAAATAGATAGAAGGAAACAAAACCACGATAGAAACTCCTGCTGGGATCTAAGATCTCATTAAAAGGGTTTTAAGAGAAACATGAACTCCCATTTTCATTCTTTGAATTCTAAGCATCGATTATATTTTAATTTTTAAAATTTTAATCCTGGACTTTGTAAAATGGAATAACTTTTTATCCTTGGTATTAATGAAAAATGTAGTAAAAATTAAACTGATAATATTTTACAATAAATTTAGTCAATAATAAAAGATGGATTCGAAAGATCTATTTGTAACACTTGCCTTAAATTTTGAAGAAATTAATACAATGATTAATGATACGTAAAGCTTTAAACAACCAAAATTAAGTATTTGGTGAAATATCATAATTGTATTTAATCACCAGACACATTCTTGGAGAAGGGTTTCTATGGAAGAAGTGTAAGAAAATGATGGCTTTAATGAGGCTGGTTGGGCCCTAAACGGCCCAATACACTCTTCCAAACTCAGTTGCTTTACTAGCTCCCACGTGGCACATGCCAATGTGACATCACAAACTGTCGGTGGTCAACTATAAAAACTGCCATTAAGCCAAAAACCAGTATGGCTAAATAATTCAATTATTCCATATGTAAGCGGTTCGGTTTTCAAAACTCGCATTTTTTTTTTAATTTTGAAAGAAAATGGCATACTTAGCCAATTTTGTTGAATCTATCATAATAGAAAAACTGAAAATAAAAATGTATCTTCTTTCTATAAAAAAAATTAGTTTTGTGTTAAATTGAAGCAGAAAAAAGTTCCTGAAAACACACATCACAATGAGTTCAATTTACAGGGAATCCAATTCGGCTTTTATATTATTCTTTTGTCGAAGTTGAAGAACTTTATGCAAATAAGTCAAACATGTGTATCGCAGCACGATCTTCCTTTATAACGAAGAAAACAATATAGTCTCAAATTTTCAACGTTGGTTGGCCTATTTTTACAATTACAAGTTTTAGTTATTCTTAATTAGATGGCATATCTATAATTAGTGAAAGTATAGTAAATTTATTTATTTAAATAAAATACGTAAAGTTTGCAAATTGTACTTCAGGGAGTGAGAATTGACGTTCCGTTTTTGATGAAAATTAGGAAGCATTAAAGTGTTTTTGTCGTCTTATTTATAGAATAAGCTTGCTTGGTTGCTTTTGGATATTGTTTTAATTATTAAATTGAATCGAATTGAAATGAAAAAAAAAAAATAACGGTAAAAAAAAATACATTAATTTTTCTTGCCTTCTCCTCCACCGTCTTCTACGTAAGTCTTTTTCCTTCTATCAGCTCTGGCAAGAACGCAAATGAGGAGAAAACACGTGGCATAAATCCCGTGGATCTTCCAATTCGTCTTCGGCGGTTGCTGCAAGACCACCCTGTGAAACACCGTCACGTAGTAATGCAGCCCAACAGCGAAGCCCACCAAGACCTGGGCCAGGCCCAAGAACTTGGAGCCCAGCCCACAGTCGGTGGAGAAGACGAGGACGAGATACATGAGGAGGAGCAGCAAATAGAGCACGTAAGCGAGAGTCTGCAGCACCTGCAGGCACAGATACGTGGACTGCGAAGTAGAGTATAGAAACTTGAGTGGTTCGAGACCCGTGAACAACGATGTGACGCAGAGAACGGTGAAGTAGATTGAGAGGTAGACTTGGATGAAGATCAAGATTTTCTGGAGGGAGAAATAGGCTTTGATTCTTGAGCAGAGGAGAGAAACTAAGAGCAAAGGTATCAATACGAAGAAGCACGAGATAACGGCGGCGACGGTGGGTGCGTATTTTTTTCCGACGTAGGGTTTGAAACCTTTTGTCATTTCGTTATTGGCTTTGGTGATGTAGGCTTTGGAAGTGGTCGAGATTCGTTCGAGGTCGGGGAGGAGTGTTTGGTGGAATCTATTCGGTAGATCTGTGAACTCTGAAACCAAATCATCATCCTCGTCAAGAATCCAACTCGGCGGTGTCTGTTTCGTAGGTTTCTTCTTGGTTTGTTGCTGTGGAGTCTTTTGTTTCTTGTCTGTTGCCTCGTGACTTTGATCTGCTTTTGTTGTTTTAGCTTGCTTGTTGTTCTTGTTTGCTTCGTCTTTAGTAGCGGTGGCTTTCGCTGTTTTGTCACTTGCTTTGGCGAGATCCAATGATTTTGAAGTGGAAGAAACTGTGTTGGGTTTTGATGTAGGGGATTTTGAGGTGACGTTGACCTTCTTGATCTTTGTGGCGGCGGTGGAGTTGTTGAGTTTCTTGAGGGAAGTATCGGTGGTAGGTTTGGTTTTGGAAGTGGAGTTAAGCTTGAGTGGCTTGGTTTGGTTTTTGGTGGAGGTGTTGATGGGTAATTTTGTGGTTTTGGTTTGGTTTTTGGAGGAAAGGGTATTGGATTTGAGGGTTTTGGTTTGATTTTTTGAGGAAATGTTGTCGGATTTGATGGTCTTGGTTTGATTCTTTGAAGATAGAGCAGTGGGTTTGATGAGTTTGGTGTGATTTTTGGTGGATTGAGTGGTGGTTTTCTTTTTGAAAGGCTTGTCTAGCTCTTCTTTTTCTGCACCCAACATTTTTCTTGTAGCAGACAAGTGTGTAGACTCACATTGAGGTTCGAAAGAAGAACTGATGCAAATGGAGATAGAAAGTAATAACACAGCAGAGAACAGTAGTACCTTTCTGAGATTGAGTTGAGCCATTGGTATTCCTGGTTTTTGCTTCAAGATCTACGAACAGAGGCTCCCTAAGATCTAGCTATATAGTAATTAATACATAGAAGGGTCACATGCGAATTTAATAGCATCAGATTTGGGAAGTGATAGAAAGAACGAAAGGAGGGGAAGGGTAGTGTGATAAGGATGTGTAGGATTTTATAGTTTGAAGTTTGCACTATGGGTGAGTGAGTGAGTGAGTGAAGTGGAAAAAATGAAGTTAGTCTTAGTATAAGTGTTAGAGTGGAATTCTGTGCTGCCAAAGTGGTATAGGAGACAGAGACCCATCACATTGCGCGTTTCAGATGTTACACTTTCACGGCCTATCTATGCTCGTTTAATCTCCACCGTCTATAATATTCTTTCTCATCCTGATTTTTGTGATGGCCCAGTCAACGGCTCAGATTCATGTGAACCATGTCTGCACCAAAAGCCTAGAGAAGAGGATCAAAAGGGTTCAATTATTTACTTTTTGTTATACGCGTCCCATTTTTATATTATGGATAAATTAAGTGAAAAATCATCCACTTGATAGAGTTCAGACGATCCATAGACCATTAAGTCAAAAGGTCACAATACATTCAATTAATGCTTTAACTCTTGAAATATAAAAGAAAACTTATTTTAGTTTTTAAAATTATTAAAACACGAACAATTTAGTTAACGTTTTTCTATTTTTATGAATAAAATAATCATCGGTCGGTAAACTGATCGTTGCTTTCATACTGTCAGATATTTCAATTTTGCAATTTTGGAAATTAATGGGATTGTATTCATTTTTTGGGCTAATTTAGCGTATTATTTATAAGAGTTTTTCTCATAACAATTATGAGAAAACTCCTTCTAACCTATAATCTTAAGCGTCTTGAGGGCAAGGCTTAAGCAACATTAAATACAATTTATTAAATATTTTTAACTTATTAAGAAGAAAACGAATTAAGCATTTTAATAATAAACTTTTTGATAAAAGTATATTTATCTCTAAAAAAATAGAAGTATTTTATTTTCTAGTGACCTAACTAATATCTTGCGATTTGGTTAATATTTTATAGTTTTAATGTTTAACTTATTAACTAAATTAGACTAAATAGTTTTTTTTTATTAAAATATCAATATATATATATATATATATATATATATATATATATATATATATATATATATATATATATATATAAAATTTTGAATAGTAGTTTGTTATATCATCCTAAAGTTTCTGTTTGAAAATTTCAATCTATGCTAATGAAGTTCTAAAGAGTCCATGACAAATTTTGTATGAATTCATTTTATCATATAAATCTATACTAATGCCTTTTGTGAAATTTGAAAAGAACATATTTTTCCATGCTTGCTGTAAAAAACAAATGCATTCCAATACTTTTACGTAATTACACAGGTAAAATTCATAAAAATATATAAGTTTAGGATTAGCCCAATATAAGATGTGTAAGGGAAAAATATAGACATAATTTAAGCAAATTTAAAAGTTAAGGTAAAACAGAGCTATTACGCCTTTTGGAACGAATAAAAAATTGATATTTATAACAGTTCAATGAATTAAATTGATTTTATATTCGAAATTTGATGAGTTTTTTACCTGTACTATTTTAAGAATAAATTTGATGAACTATCGTATTTTAAGTACAAATCAGCTGATAATTTTGAGAATATTTTATTCTTTTAGACTCCAATTTTATATTATTGTAAGTTTTAGGATTAAAATGTTGTTTATTTCAAGATAAATCTTGAAGAAGAGAGACAAATGTGGAACAGTAAAGATTCAAGAGAAATGTAAAAGGAAAGAAAAGAAAAGTGAAGGGTAAAATGAAAAGGTAAGTAGCTTGGATGAAGGGAAAAAGAGTAAAAAACATATAGAAGGAAACTTATATTTGATTTGGTTGGTGTAGTAGAATAATATTTTATATATATTTATAAAATATATATTTTTTAAATATTTGATATAAAGTAACTTTTAAAATATAAACTAAAATTAAAATTAAAATTATTATCATACTTTAATAAATATAAAAGTTATATTTCAAAATAGTAATACATTAAAATAAATTACTTTATAACATTTTGAAAATTTAAATTAATTTCTTTTTATTTATTTATTTTTATTATAATATACATATATTATTAAAAAAATCAAATTAATCAGTATAAAATTAAATTTTCTTTATTTTTTTTAATTTATAATATAGAAACAATTCTGGTAAAAAGTTGTAGGTGTTAAACCGAAAAAAAAAGAATATCATAACCTCCTTTGATTTAAAGTTTATGACCATTGGTAAAATCAATTCTGTATCTTGACTACGAGACTTAGCGTTTCATTTATAGGTAAAATAGTTACAAATCGATTTCATTCACCAAAATTAGGAAAATAACTAAAATAAAAATTATAAAGATAACAACTAAAATTAAAATCAAAATAAAAATTACAAAGATAATAATTACCTATCAAATATCCTATAATGGTATCTATCAATAAAATTTAAACTAAAAAAAGTCAGATTTAGGTCAAATTTTTGAGTTCTATTGGGTTGAGTCCCAAACAGTTGGGATGATATACAATTTTCTAACTTTACGTCTTCAATTTCTAAGAAAAAAGATTGTCATAACTCGTCCACCATCTTTTAGTATGCATAATAATTTATGGTTGATTTACTTTACTTTTTTAGGGCAGTCTCCATTCAAGTTGAGTTACTTGTTTTAAACTAGCGTTCTCACCCTAAGTTGAGCTTCAAATTTATTTTGTTTTGTGTTGTCAAATTGGTAATTCACGGGCTTTCAACGACAATAAAAGTAATACAAATGATAAATATATATAAATGACAATTTATAACTCATGTTCAACAACCTTCATGAGCTCCCAGTGAATAACTAGGTGTGAAAACTTACTTATCATATGCATGTGATGTTTCAACATAGAAAAATGGTGAAATCAAATACAAAGCAACCTTGATAAGTTGAGAATAGTGCTTGGTAACCACATGAGTGTTTTAATTTGTTATCACCTTTCACCAAGGCCTTTCAATAATAAGGAAGTAATTGAATATGTTCAAATGTCTAGATGAAAAATTTGTGACCTCTTAGTGGTAAGATTTCCATTGAAGGTCAGGGCTTAATTATGATCTAATTATTGCAATTTTTCAAAGATAAAAAGATTAAAGTAATATAAAGTAATTGTACCTTGTTTAAGCCCTCATAATACAAATATAATAAACATCCTTAGAAAAATAATGCTTAAATCTTATGTATGGTTTACCTTGGCTTAAATTTGATGAGAGTAAAGAGTTGATGAGCCCTCAACATACAAATATTATGAAACATCCTTAGAATAACAATGCATTAATCTAATGTATGACTTACCTGAGCTTGAATCCGAGGAGCTCGAATCAACCAAGGAGCTATGAACACTCAAATATCATAAACATTTCTAAAATAACAATGTATAATCTCAAGTATGACTTACCATGGTTCTGATATGAGGAGCTTAAATAAACAACGAATCCTTCAACATATGAATACTAAACACATACAAACACTAAAAATATAATATACAATGCTTTAGCATAAGAAACTCGGTTTTATATGAATAAATAATGAGCCATCAATGCTCGGATACAATCCCTCAACATTTATATACTTAATAACGAGTTAATATATCATATACCTCATATTAAACCCAAGGAGGACATATAACGAATTATTAGTACATGAATTATCAAACGTTAAGATTTTGCAAAACATGGTCATGTAGTTGAATCCCAATACAAACAAGCCTTGAGTCCTCAACTCACAAATATCAAACATTTAGTAAAACTTTAAGCTTTTACTAAACATACCTCGGGTTGAATCTAAGGAGCATAAACATCGAGCCCTCAACTCATGATTATCAATCATTCAAGATAAACTTACACAGAGCTCATATTGTATCTGAATACATAGTCACATTAAACTCTTATGAATATTATTATTTTGAATGAGTTTCTATAATATACCTTTGATATGGATCTTTTGTAGCACTAAATACCACATGCTTGAATTAAACTTTGTATTGTAGGATACATACATCATGCTTAAAATAGTTTTTGGTTACACAAGATGCTTACTTACTTAAAGCAGGATGTTGGCTTAATTAAAGCATTTTTGGTTAAGAAGGATATTAGCCTATGAATTTTTGGTTAAGCATGATGCTGACATGCTTAAAGCATATTTGGTCAAGCAAGATGTTAGCTTGCTTAAAGTAGTTTTTGGTTACGTAGGATGTTGACTAGAATGTCGCTTTAAGCGAGCGTCCCTACCGCCCAAGCCGAGCTTGAAGTTGATTGACTCAAATTTAAAGCTTGGAGTTGTTTACGTTTGACTTTCGCTCTTACCTAAT